>NC_141025.1:2627500-2630000 GCF_052040795.2 Danio rerio | reverse complement strand
CAACCAAGATATGACCCTAGTTCATGTATAATATGGGCTCTTTAAAGGGGAGTATTCTGCCACTTTTTACAAGATGTAAATGCGTCTCTGATGTCTCTAGAGTGTGTGTGTGTGTGTGTTAGTTTAAACTAACAATATTCAGACATCCCAAGTTGTGAAAATTAATTTTCGGGGGAGACCGAGATGAGTGGGTGCCTGAAGGGGAGGGGGGGATGATGCGCGATGCATCTGAATGAAGTCGTGTGCGCTCGATGTATCTCAGGGGCGGTGGGGGCGTGTGCTTGAGACACCCCTGAAGAGCGATGGTGGTGAGTTGCGCGCGACGTACCTGAAATATTATTTTCTAGCTCTCTGAAACTGACCCTTTTAGGCTTTTAACCTAATTGTGGTGTTTTGGTGACCGTCGCTTTAAATTCAAATGAGATTAAGATCTTTTCAGAAGAGGGCGGAGCTACAGATGTCTGCTTCAGTATAGTGGCAGATTCAAAACAGGACTAGTTCTCAGTGCTGGTCAGGTGTGTGTGCGCTTCAGTGTCAGTCTATGTGGCTCCTGTCGCTGTTCATCTGAAACTCCACATCTATAATCCTCTTAGTCTATGCTGACATTATCTTCAGCAGCTCAAACACTAATGGCTAATGGACAGACGGCTGCTTCTCACTCAGGGCTGCTGGAGATGCTAATGAGGGAGAGATGGTCACTAGTGGGCGGGGCTTTCCCCCTCTGATGACACGTACAAAGGAAGGATGTCAATCAAAGTGTTTCCTTCATCAAGTCCGATTAGAACAAATACAATTAATCAGTGTTTAGCATTAGAGGCTGGAGATATTCACACACTGCTGACACACAACCGGGTTTTTAATTTTTTAAACACCATTTTAAGGTCAATATTATTAGCCCCTTTAAGCAATATTTGTTTTCGCTAGTCTACAGAACAAACCATCGTTATACAATAATTTCCCTAATCTGCCCTAACTTGCTTAGTTTACCTAATTAACCTAGTTAAGCCTTTAAATGCCACTTTAAGCTGTATACAGGGGCAGACTGGCCATCTGGCAGACCAGGGAGATTCCCGGTGGGCCGACGTACTTTTTGGGCCGGGCTGATCATCGTCTTATGATCTGATCGGCCCATAAAAGGCTTAGCAGCCTGTCGTTTTTTTTTTCTGCTGTGATCTGTAACTCTCTGAAAGTAGATGCTTTTTCCCCAGACAGACAGACCGGGCCGGCCCATGTGACACTCTGCAGCTAATTGGTTCTTTTCTGTATTGACATTGGGCTGGCCCAATCACAAACTCCTATTTTGGGCTCTGTGTGAGCGTGCGTCGTTTGTGTGTATTTGTCAAAATAGTCGAGAGTCAGAGAGAAGAAACGAAAGAGAGGCGCAGAGAAATTGCGGGAAATACACCGGCGTTTCATTTAGCGATTCTGAAAAGTTCTCTGTTCATTCTAGTACACGGCTAAAATGCAAATCACGTGACCACACACTAGGCTTGGGCGGTATTACGGTATTATGGTATACCGCGGGATCTAAAAATAGCAACGGTGTGAGTTTCAATACCGTTATACCGTCATAAAATACTAAATATCCTTTATTTAATGCCTACAAAAACACATGTGTGGTTGTCATCACGGGACAGTGTGGAGGAGAGAGGGAGAGGGGGAGAGGGAGAGGGAGAGGGAGGGAGAGAGGTGACGTGACGAGACGAGTCGCGCTCCAAAGTGTCCTGCAGTTTGGCAGTATTTACGGTTTCGACTGAACAGAAGGGAGACGTGGTTAATATGAACGAGAGGTCTGCATTAGAGCTGAAGATCTTTGCCCGAACCCGGCGAGACCCGAAAAAATCCAAATCCCTGCATTAAAATCCATCCCTGCAAAGGTGAAACAAATGATGACGATGTAGTAATAAAAGCTAATTTTGACGATGGTCAAGTCAGTCACTAGCTCATAAGGAGCGGTTATTCCAGCCGCAGGTATTTCGCGGTCGCTCATACACTGCGTATTACGGTAGAGCCCTAAACCGCAAGCTGACAGGTAAAATGACGAGGCCACTCGCTACAATGAAACTGCTGTCATGGAAAATTAAATGGATGTTCCTGACTGGTAGAAGATGAAGAAACAATCCAACCCAAAATTTGCAAAATCAGCCAGATCAGAACTCTGCATCTCGACCTGTAGCTGCAGTAAAGGGTGTTCAGCTGCTGGACCCCGTGAGCGCAGGACTGCGCTAAAGCCAGTGAATTTAAATGTTCCTCCACAAACACACGTAGCCCAATCTTGGTGAGTAAAGGGTTTTAAATTATAAATAAATATTAATTAAACCACATAATCATAATGTAGACAGAGTATACAGACTAATGGTGGCATTATTCTTTTAATATTCAGCTTCACCGCCGCCTTAATGCCAGATTGTGAAGAGAAGTGGAGAAACAACTTGCACAGCCTTTATCTTAATTTCGTTATTGCCAAAATACCCGTCGTCATTTAGAGTTTATTTTAATT
>NC_141025.1:2620000-2622500 GCF_052040795.2 Danio rerio | reverse complement strand
TTATTTGTTCAGTAGACATCCTCTTTAAAAGAAATAACGTCTTATGTTTGTAAGTGGCAATGGCTAAATCAGGCCCGGATTGGCTAAGCGGGAGGACCTAGCTCCAGAATCTGTTGCTCTCAGCAGTCACACTTTTTAAATTAACTAATTTATTTATTTACTTGACCACAGTCTTCTTATTCATTATTTTACTGCAGCTCTGCTCTTTTTATCTTTTTTCTCAGCCTGCAGGTTAATGATAATCTAACTTAGATGAGTCTACTATCAATGTACAGCTGTTGTGGTACAGTGGTTAGCACGGTAGGTTACGATGCTGCCGACCTAGGTTTGATCCTCACCTTAGTAATTTTTTTTTTCATTTTTATTGTTAAGACATATTATACTGTAAGGGTTGTTGAACATTTGAATTTCTAAAACAGCTGTTTTCTCAAAAAAAATAAATAAAGACGTGATAGTGTTATTAGAAACTGAAGTGGAAATGACTTTATTTTAATATAGTCAGTCGTGAACTGAGGTGGGCCGGTCTGAGGCTTGAAACTCCAGGGCTGTAAAGGAGTCCCACTCCGGCCCTGGGCTAAATGTAAAGTCAGAATTATTAGCCCCCCCCCTCTTTATTTTCCCCCCAATTCCTGTTTAATATTGTTTCAGCACATTTCTAATCATAATAGTTTGAATAACTCATCTCTAATAACTGATTTATTTTATCTTTGTCATGATGACAGTAAATAATATTAGACTAGATATTCTTCAAGACACTTCTATACAGCTTAAAGTGACATTTAAAGGCTTCACTAGAGTAATTAGGTTAACTAGGCAGGTTAGGGCAATTAGGCAAGTTATTGTATAATGATGGTTTGTTCTGTAGACTATTGAAAAAAATAGCTTAAGGCGGCTAATAAATTTGACCTGAAAATGGTGTTTAAAAAATTAAAAACTGCTTTTACTCTAGCCTAAATAAAACAAATCAGACTTTCTCCAGAAGAAAAAATATTATCAGACATACTGTGAACATTTCTCTGCTCTGTTAAACATCATTTAGGAAATAATGGAAAAAGATGGGGGCGAATAATTCTGACTTCAACTGTAATGTCAAGTGACCACACAGATTTCTTACTGCCAAAATTACCCAATGAGACTCATTAAAAATCATGTGTCTTTGTAAATTAACCATATAATACTTTAAAAATACAGATTTGAAAAAAATAATGATGTCAAAAGATTAATCGCAATTAATTGCATAAATAAAAAAAGTGTACATAATAAATGAGTGTGTGCTGTGCATTTACTCTTTTAAATATCATTTGCATTTGATTTAAATATTTTTCTAGTATTTTTGTATTTGGGACGGCGCAAGGTCTCAGTAGTGTTGCGTTGTGGCCTCACCCCAAGAAGGTTGCTGATTTGCATGTTCTCCCCGAGTGGCGTGGGTTTCCTCCGGGTGCTCCGGTTTCCCCCACAGTCCAAACACATGCGCTATAGGGGAATTGATGAACTAAATTGGACATGGTGTATGAGTGTGTGTGTGTGTGTTTCCCAGTATTGGGTTGCAGCTGGAAGGGCATCCGATGTGTAAAACTTTTTCAGCAATAGTTAGCGGTTCATTCCGCTGTGGCGACCCCTGATAAATAAGAGACTAAGCGGAAGGAAAATGAATGAATGAATAGTGTAGTATTTTATGTTTGTTAACACACACACATATATTATGCAAATACAAGCTTTTCTTTTGGATGCTATTAATAGTGATTAATCCATTGATTATGCAAAAATCAATGTAAAATGATATTGGGATTTTGTATATTGGTATCAAATACATGTAAAATTAGAGATGTAGTTTTCCCCATTTTTGAATTGTGACAGGATAATGGGATATAATGCGACAATAATCATTAAAGCCAATGACTTTACTGAATCGAACCATCAATCTAATAAGAATAATAATAAGGGGCGGGACTACTGTTTTGATCACCCAATGAAAATAGTGTAGTTGCAGTTTTGTTGATGCTTCAGAAACGACACACTTCATCTTCATAAGGCTTTATGTACAACACAGTGTGGTTGTTTAAACATTCACACAGTGAGTAAAATCTTAGCCTTCATCTGTTTATGAATCCGACCTTACTATGTACTCCATTATTGCGACTTTTGTATAATTTTTTTGTATTTTGTATTGTTTTTGTATTATTAATTTTTTTAAATTCCAATATTTGCACTAAACTGCGTGAACTTTTCTCTTCATGATGGTCATTTCAGCAGCCAATCACTCACGTTGTTTTGGTGTTATTGAGAATGAGTTTTCTGAATGACGCAGACGTTTGTTTGTACTGAGTGTGTTTTGGCAGGTCTTTATGGTCACTGACACACTCGTGTCCTTGTGTGTGTGTCAGTCAGGGTGAGAGTATTGACCGCTTTCAGTGCCTCTAATAATCTCATATTTCACTAAAAACTTAAATAAATAAAAATATTATATATATAATACTGAGACATTGATATTAATGATCGT
>NC_141025.1:2552500-2615000 GCF_052040795.2 Danio rerio | reverse complement strand
CTTTAGCACTGTCTACGAGTGTAGTAACGAGCAAACAAAGAAAACAAAGCACAAAGGCAGAACATTTCATAGGAAATATTAAGTTTTTTTTTTGTTTTTGTATGTTCTGAACTTTTGTGCTAATCAGGTAACGTTATTGATGATAACAGTCACTTACTGCATTCACCATACGGCAAAGCAGCTCCAACTCACACTAAACACTCGGCTTATGCTAGTTTTGTTGAATAAAATCAGCAAACAATGCAAAAGAAATATGACAACGAGATGCTGCGCTGCCAGAAACTTGTATTATTGTCGGCTAACGTTAGTGAAAGAGTCGTTCGGGGGATTCATTCACAAACGAATCGCTCCCTCCGTCAGTATGAGAAGTGAAAGCGGGAGAGGAGGAGGTGTGTTTCAGGACATGATTAGATCAGATTTAACAGGGAGGGTGAATAGTACATTTCTGTACACACAAACACAAGCTTTTTGTCAGGAATGTCCGTGCGGTCACTGATCCATCAATGTAGAAAAGTGATGTCAAATTATAATTTACGTAATTAGAAAAAAAAAATTACATACTAACATCCAGGAAAACTCCCGATTACAGATATATGTGTATATGTGTATATCTCTGGCTTTGGATGGCCACAGTCCTCCACTGTACCTTGGTCCCGCATTCATTTCAAAGGAGCGCTACCCTGTAGCAAGATGGCGGCGCTATTGACGCATTCCGTACAATAGACAACAATAGGCCAGGCGACATCTAATGTATATATCTATGGTAGACTTCCAGTGTTTTTCTCTCATTGTTTTATATCTGAAAACAAACAGGAAGTGCATTTTCAGATTTCTATCTAAGATTACAAGGGCAAACCATTGTTTATTTTGTTTAAATGACATGCACAGATGAATTGTTCACCACAAAACTAGCAATGTGAGCTAACACAATTAATAAGGCTAGTTTTGAGTTCATGTGTACTTTAAGCACTGAGTGTAAACAAACCCTATCGAAATGACTTCAGCCATTCTAATATTAAAGACATATTTGCATTCATTTTCTTTTCAGCTTAGTCCCTTTATTAATCAGGGGTTGCCACCGTGGAATGAACCACCAACTTATCCAGCATATGTTTTACGCAGCAGATGCCCTTCCAGCTGCAACCCATCACTGGGAAACACACACTCATTCACACACATACACTACGCCCAATTTAGCTTACCCAAATTCCCTATAGCGCATGTGTTTGGGGAAACCGGAGCACCTGGAGGAAATCCACGCCAACACAGGGAGAACATGCAAACTCCACACACAAACACCAACTGACCCAGCCGAGGCTTGAACTAGTGACCTTCTTGCTGTGAGGCGATCGTGCTACTCACAAGGCCACCGTGACACCCTGTTTGCATACATTTAAAACACATTTCTTCCCAGTGATGGGTTGCAGCTGGAAGGGCATCCGCTGCGTAAAACATAGGTTGGCGGTTCCTTCCGCTGTGGCGACCCCTGATTAATAAAGGGACTAAGCTTAAGGAAAATTAATGAATGAATAAAACACATTTCAGGGTTGTCATTTAAGAGTGTTTTCTTCCAGGACAGACTGACTGTCAGAGGAATCTGTGTTGTTATGCTAATGTTGGTGTTTTGGGGATCTGCAGTTTTTCCCTCAGCGCTCCTCCGTCATGAATTGTCCATTTTCAGTTATCATGGTACCGGTGCTGTGTGCCTGTCAAGTACAGTACTATGATAACTGAAGATTGACAATGCCAAACATCAGTGGAGTCTTCATCCATGCTGAAAACAGCTACAAAAACTGCTCACTCCTTCTGCTTCAGCAGAGTTGTTTTAGTTTCATTTAGAAGCTGTTATAGTTTTATTAATAGTTAGAATTTTTATATATTTTTGTCTACATTTTAGTAGGTGTTTGTTTGTTTTTTCAGTTTTCATTATACTGTATACAATAATAATTTTCTTACAGTTATAATTCAGTAAAATAAATTTGTTTTATTTTTATATTTGTCAATTTGTATTTTTTCGTTAATATTTAGAATTTTTTTATACTTTCTTTACATTTCTGTCAAAGATTTGATCATTTTAATGTGTTTTTTGTCTTAAATGTAATTATTATTTCAGTTTTAGATATATCAAGTTAAATTAAAAGAAAACATCTTATTTTTTAGCTAGATTAAATATATTTGTTTTATCTTTATTTTTGTCGATTTATATTTTTTATTAATAGTGTGATTTTTTTTTTTATTTTAGTCAAAGATTTGATCATTTTTGTGTGTGTTTTATATTTAGGTATAGTTTTCTCAAAATAGTTGTTATATTTATTTCAGTTTTTTAAATATATCAAGTAAATTAAAAGGAAATATTGGTGTGTTTTTCTTATAATTATAATTTTCTTAAATATAGTTTTTGTATTTTTTATTTCTGTTTATTTTAAATACATCAAGTTAAATTTAAAGAAAATGTCTTATTTTTCAGCTAGATTAAATATATTTGTTTTATTTTTATATTTGTTCATTAATAGTCTGAATTTGTGTATTTTTTAGCTATAGATATGATTATTTTAGTCAGTTTTTCTTATATATAAATATAGATTTATAAAGTATAGTTTTTGTATTTTTATTTGTGTTTATTTTGTATATTTATTAAATATATTTGCTTTATTTTTATATTTGACATTTATTTAACATAATTAAAAAATGTTTTATATTTTTCATTTTAGTCAAACATGATACAGTGATTTAGTTTTTTGTTTTTATTAAATTTATAATTGTTATTCTGTATATTTAGTCACACGACATCCTGTCAAAAGTGTTTAACGTTTTAAGTGTTCAGCTGGATGCCTGTTAGTATGAAAACATTTATTTTAATTTAGCAATTTTTAATGATTAGCTTATTATTTTAATTATAATTAGTATTATTTGCGATCAACTCACAAGGCTGTAGGATTTAGATTGAAACACCTTTCTCTTAAAAATTTAATAAAGCCAATAAATTAAATATGACAATTAGAAATAAAGAAACGATAATAACATTTTTGTGTAATATGATTCAGTAATCTTTCATGCACAGCTTAAAAATATATATTTTAAAGAGTATTTTTGTGTAGTTTCGTGAGAAATATTTATCTAATTTTATACTGTACTGAGCAAGTAAATTAAAACTAGACATAATGTTTTTACATGACTGAAAATAATAATTAATTATGTTCCCAAATCACGGTTGAAATCAAAAGGTCTCGCCTGTGCCTTTACATATCAGGTCATGCTCTTCCCTTGGTGCTTTTAAGTCTCATTTTAAAAATCACCTTCTGTCTCTTGCTTTTGATTGCAAATAATTAATTTTAATCTGTTTTACATATAAGTATATGTAACCCCACCGGTCCTACTCCACCCAACCCTCTTTGAGCTGGTATCGAACTGGCAACCTTTCGCATGGGCGTCAGTTACTCTACCAAGGAGGCTAAAGACCATGCCCTCTAACGTATGTCGCTAGAGCACCTTTAGAGGTCAGAGGAGTGAGGTTTACCCACACAGCACTTACTAGCTGTCCTCCGTTACACTCACTCACCTAAACCTCACTCCCATCTGGGTCACGGCACCAATATAACACTCCCAGTCCTACTCCACCCAACCCGCTCCGAGCTGGGATCGAACCCCGGACCTTCCGCTTGAGAGTCGGTTGCTCTACCAAGAAGGGTAAAGACCATGGCCTCTAATGTCAGTCGCTAGTGAACCTTTAGAGGTCAGAGGAGTGAGGTTTACCTGCACAGCATTCACTAGCTGGCCTCCGTTACAATCACCCCCCTAAACCTCACTCCCACCCGGGTAACGGCACCAATATAACCCTGTCAGTCCTACTCCACCCAACCCGCTCCGAGCTGGGATCGAACCGGCGACCTTCCGCATGGGAGTTGATTGCTCTACCAAGGAGAGCTCTTTGGTCAACATCTGTTGTTTTTAAATGTGCTATATGAATAAAGCAAACAAACAATTAACTTAAAATCTTGAAGTTAAACAGCTACTTAAGCTACTAAAATCTTCTACAATGACTAAAACTGCACAATTAATGACTTAATTTTTTAAATTGACAAAACTAAAGCCTAAAAATGCAACAAAAATTGAATAAATAAAAAACACAAAATAAGCACAGTATTAATCACTATAGTACTATGGTGATGTGTCTCTGTGATGCCTTCTGCTGTGATCTTTCCCCGTTGAAAGCGTTGTCTAACTGTGAGTGTTTTATTTATTTAGGATGGACTTCTTGAGGCACATCCGAGACTTCTTTCAGATCATGTTCAAGATCGAGACGCAGAAACCGAGTGAAGACGAGTGTAAAGGAGGAGAGAAGGTGCTGATGACGTGTGTGGGAGCCGGATACAACAACATCAGCAAAAGCATCAAATGAACTCTTATTCACTGTTCCCAGATCAGCTGCTTTTGTACTTTCAGAGACATTCACAGTGTGCTTTCAGATTAAATTTGTAGTAAAAGAGCCGCGTTTCTGATCTCACTCCTTTATGAATCCCAGCTCAGAGCAGTGTGGTATCATAATTATAGTAAAATATTAAGATTAAAGCCGAAAGCTGCATTGAAACAGGACTTGCACATCGCCGCCCAGTGGCCTAATATGACAGAAGACAGTGGTCCATTAAGGTGATAAATGCGTAACTTTCTTTCTACCAGCAGATGGCGCTATGAGTAACTGAATACTGGCTAGGTCTATGACTCTCAGACTTATATACACTATTATCAGTGTTTTGCCATAGCAACTACAGATTTGCCACAACAGATTAGTTACCATATTCATGTTGCCATAGCAACTACAGAATTGACACATAGATTAATTGCTATAGTTGTATGTATAGCTCCATAGCAACTACAGAACTACCCAACAGGTGAATTGCTATAGTTGTTTATAGAATTACCACAACAATTTATTTTTGCAGTTGTGTTACCAGAGCTACTACAGAATTACCACAACAGATCAATTAAAATAGTTGTTGTGTTGCCATAGCAACTGTAGAATTACCAAAACGGATTATTATTGTTGCATTGCCAGAACAACTGCAGAACTACCACACAGATGAATTGCTATAGTTGTCATATTGCCATAGCAACTACAGAACTACCATGACAGATTGATTACTATAGTGGTTGTATTACCATAGCAACTGCAGAACTACACAACAGAATAATTGCTATAACTAGTGTTGCCTTAGCAACTACAGAATTACCACGACAATTTAATTTTGCAGGTGTGTTACCATAGCAACTACAGAATTACCACAACACTTATTTTTACAGTTGTGTTACCAAAGCAACTATAGAATTAACAAAACAGATTAATTCCTTCTGTATTGCCATAGCAACTACAGAAATTCCACAACTGATCATTGTTGTTATATTGCCATAGCAACTACGGAGATACCACAGCAGGTTTTTAATATTATTTCGTATTGCCATATCAACTACAGAACCACCACAACAGATTAATTACTATAGTTGTTGTATTGCCATAGCAACTACAGAACTACCACAACAGATTAATTACTATAGTTGTTGTATTGCGATAGCAATGGCAGAACTACCACACAACATATTAATTATTATAGTGGTTGTATTACCATAGTAACTACAGAATTACCACAACAGATTAATTACTATTGTTGTATTGCCATAGCAACTGTAGAATTACCACAACAGATTAATTGCTATTGTTGTTGTATTGACATAGCAACTGTAGAATTACCACAACAGATTAATTGCTATTGTTGTCGTATTGCTATAGCAACTGTAGAATTACCACAACAGATTAATTGCTATTGTTGTTGTATTGACATAGCAACTGTAGAATTACCACAACAGATTAATTGCTATTGTTGTCGTATTGCCATAGCAACTGTAGAATTACCACAACAGATTAATTGCTATTGTTGTCGTATTGCCATAGCAACTATAGAATTACCACAACAGATTAATTGCTATTGTTGTCGTATTGCCATAGCAACTGTAGAATTACCACAACAGATTAATTGCTATTGTTGTTGTATTGCCATAGCAACTGTAGAATTACCACAACAGATTAATTGCTATTGTTGTTGTATTGCCATAGCAACTGTAGAATTACCACAACAGATTAATTGCTATTGTTGTCATATTGCCATAGCAACTGTAGAATTACCACAACAGATTAATTGCTATTGTTGTTGTATTGCCATAGCAACTGTAGAATTACCACAACAGATTAATTGCTATTGTTGTTGATTTTCCATAGTACCTTTAGAACTACCACAAAAGATTATTGGCTGTATTTGTTGTATTGCCATAGCAACTACAGAATTACCACAACAGATTAATATAGTTGTAATATTCCCATAGTAGCTGTAGAATTACCACAAAAGATTAAGTGAAGTACCTCACTATAGTATAGTTAAAAACACTATTTACTATAAATGAATATAGTATTTTTTTAATTTGGGTTTTGGTGAAAAGCGTCCCAAACACGCCTCTGCTTCCTCTCCACATCCCTCAGTTTCCTCTGCTGTTGTTTGGACGGATCGCTGCTGTTTTAGTTCTGATCTTTGCTCAGGAATTTTTCGAGAGCTGCTGTTTAAAAGCTTCCTATTATTGTGTTTGGCTCTGGTTCTCCGTCAGCCGTTCTTGCACTTGTTTTATGTTTTTATTTTCTCCAGTCTGTCAGAAAAAGGTTGCGTAAATGCCTAAATATTGACACTTGAGCTGCAGTGATTTCTGTGAATGGAATAAAAACCACTGAACTGCATCTGAAGGTCAAGAGCAACAAACAAAAGCAGTGTTTAGTGTGCGTTGAATAAGAATTGAAGGATATACAGTTTTGCACATGGATTTAAATCAAAGTACATTATTGCTAGAAGAAGTTATCAGGAATTAATCATATATTGGCCATTAATGAAACTCTTATACAAGTGCATATATATCAAATCGATAGATATACAAAAAGGCAGCAACACCAAGCTACAAAAGTGCCAGTTTATTAAATTTGGTGTTGCCACCTTTATGAATATATTTGCTGTTTGTCTGAGCACCCATTTAAAGATTTGTGTGGACTTCTGTGCAGACCATTAGCATCTCGCTCAGTCAAAAAGTCATTTTTCCTATTTAAAACTTGTTTGTAGTTGCATTGTGTAATAAGACTGATGGAAAAAAAGTCACTTGCTCTGGACTATTTCCAGGGTTTGTATAATATCATTGTGCCTGCTGCAGCCATGATATGGCAGCAAAGTTCCCTGATTATTACACCAGAATGAAAGTATAGTTCCTAGCCATATCAGCTTATAGAAAATAGCAACTTCCATTGAGTTTTTACTTTTTCAATGCATCTTTGAAAATCTCAATGTTCCCTTGACTTTTAGCCACAGATCTGCCTTGTTTTTTCTGAATGTTAAAAGCCGTCACATTGGGATAGATGACGGGTTTTGTAGGTAAGATAAGGTCAAGTATGCATTAGGAATATTGTCTATGACACAATAGATTGATATTGAAGCCACACTCCACTATTTTGAGGGAAATAGGGTGTTTTTACAAGCTCACAAGTGTTAAATAACTGAGTTTTATCTTATTGAATCCATTCAATCGATCTCTGGGTTTGGCGGGAGCACTATTAGCTTAGCTTAGCATAAATCATTGAATCAGATTAGACCATTAGCATCTCGCTCAGACAAAAAATCATTTTTTTCTATTTAAAACTTGACTCATTTTGTAGTTATGCTGTGTAATAAGACTAATGGAAAATAAGTCGCTTGCTCTTGACTATTTTCAAGGTTTGTATAATATCATTGTGCCTGCTGCAGCCATGAAATGGCAGCAAAGTTCCCTGATTATTACACCAGGACGAGATATGGTTCCTAGACATACCAGCCTCTAGAAAATAGCTACTTTCCATTTCCCATCAGACCTTGTAGATGTTGGAACTACAGAAGAGTCTAGCTTTAAATAGGAAAGATCAAAACTCTCTTACATTTTTAAATGAGATGCTAATGGTCTAATCTGATTCAATGATTATTAACACTAATAGTTCATAATAATAATAATTTATAACATTATTTGATTATTAATAATTAATTGAAAAATAATAAATTTGTACAATTAATTTTTAATACAAATATGCAATTAATATTTTAATAATTAAAATATTGTAAATGTTAGTATTTTAGAACATTAAATGACACATATTAACATAATCATGAAATTATAAATGTTACATTTATCAATTTCTATTTATTTATTACAAATAATAAATTATTAACAGCAATAATTTATGGGGAGAACATACAAACTCCACACAGAAATGCCAACTGATTCAGCCAGGACTCGAACCTGTGAACTTCTTGTTGTAAGGCATCAGAGCTAACCACTGAGTCGCCTTATACATTGTATATACAACACATAACTTATTAATTAAAATATTGTAAATGTTATTTTAAATAACACATTTATAAATGTTTAACATATCAATTTTTATTTACACATCACAAATAGTAAATTACTAACAGCAATAATTTACAAGTATAAATTATTTAATGATTACAAATTAATTGCAAATTGTTTTTTTAAGTACCTGCATTGTTTTTTTAATTTTGGAGTTGTAATAAAATAACTAAAAGTGTAAAGAATTATGTTTTTTTCATGTCTATATTTTATCAATTAATGTAATTTTTATTACTGTAAGTGTTAGTATTTTAAATGAAGCATGGTAAAGGTCACACGTTTATAAAATGTTAAAGTTCTAATTATAAATGACAATAAATTATTAATAGAAATAATTTACAAGTATTAATCATTTAATTGTTATTTTTTTATTAATAAATGAACATTGTTTAATTTAACATTAAAGTAGAAAGATCGTGCAGTTTTCTGATGTTATATTGCTAAACCAGTGTGCAAGATAAAGCTGAGTTTATTTTATGAAAGTGCTCTGATATGCAAGGATTTAAAGGATGCAAGGAAGAAAAGGATTTAAATTTTTTTTTTAATAAGGATTCTTGTTTTCAGTATTTGAAAATTTGTAAATGGGCAGTAAAAACAGCTAATTGAAAAAACCCTACATAATCTACATTAATTTAAAGCCTTAAACCTGTTTTTGGGACTTTTTGATTTGATTTATGTATTTGTTGTCTTTCATTTTTTTATTAAATTGTTCTTTCAGAGACATTCACAGTGTGCTTTCAGATTGAATTTGTAGTAAAAGAGCCGTGTTTCTGATCTCACTCCTTTATGAATCCCAGCTCAGAGCAGTGTGGTATTATAATTATATTAAAATATTAATATTAAAGCTGAAAGCTGCATTGAAAAGGGACTTGCACATCGCAGCCCAGTGGCCTAATGATGACAGAAGACATTCATTCATTCATTCATTCATTTTCTTGTCGGCTTAGTCCCTTTATTAATCCGGTGTCTCCACAGCGGAATGAACCGCCAACTTATCCAGCAAGTTTTTACACAGCGGATGCCCTTCCAGCCGCAACCCATCTCTGGGAAACATCCACACACACACATTCACACACACTCTCATACACTACGGACAATTTAGCCTACCCAATTCACCTGTACCGCATGTCTTTGGACTGTGGGGGAAACCGGAGCACCGGGAGGAAACCCACGCGAACGCAGGGAGAACATGCAAACTCCACACAGAAACGCCAACTGAGCCGAGGCTCGAACCAGCGACTCAGTGACCTTCTTGCTGTGAGGCGACAGCACTACCTTCTGCATGACAAAAGATAGTGGTCCATAAATAAAGGTGATCAATGCCGAACTTTCCTTCTGCCAGCTCAAAGATAAGGATATATATATATATTTTTTTTAATGAGGATTCTTGTTTGCAATATTTGATATATCTTGAGTTTACTTATTATTTATGAAAAATACTTTGTAAGTTTAAATGGCCAGTAAAAAAGCTCATTAAAAAGTAAAGCCTTTTTTTTTGTTATTTTTAAATAATTTGTTATTACTTACAACAAAATTGACTTATGGACTTAAGGTTTTTCAGTTTTAAAAAATTTACTTATGTCAAATTCTAATTTTATTTGTCACATTTGTCACCACACGATATAGCTACAGTGTACTGCTTATACAACCGCTTGTGACCTTAAAAAAATAATATCAATAAGAATCTAGAATATGGAACACAATAAGAAGTAAAAACACAGACAATTTTAGATATAGAAATAGAAGTTATATATATAGAATATATAAAGTATTAAAAACTTTAGATATGGAGAATATAGTTATAGAAAATAAACAAAATATTAAAATATATAAACACTTAGCTACTATATACAAACATCCATAGAACACATAGAAGTGTTTCTAACAAAGTGCCTATATGTACATAATGCAGTGCAAAATACCATGACACATTTTATTTACATTTAATACATACTGTCTCTACATAAATAGACAATACATATGTAAATAAACACGTTACTGTTTATCCTTTATTTTTACAATTGTACTCATTTTCTATCATTGCACTTGTATGCTCGTTATTATACAAATTGCAAGAAATTAAAAATTGAAGATCACCAAAAAAACCTTGAGAGATGAAAGCTGAAGCAGGAGCGCGCGCGCGTGTCCGGGTGTGAGCGCGCGGCGCGTGCTCATGATGGCGGCGGCAGTGGCGGTGGAGGTGGAGGTGAGCAGCGACTCTTCCAGCAGCACCGCGGAGGAGGAGCGCCTGCAGCGGCTTTTTCAGACGTGTGACGGGGACGGAGACGGATTCATTAACCGGTCAGAGTCGCACACCGATCCGCTGTCCTGTGTTCACACACTTACAAAACTAACGTACAAAACTCTGCTGCACAGTCGAGAAGCGGGACAGGCGCGTGACGTCACGAGGCTTTTACAGTTAACACGGGCGATCGCGAAACTAACCATTTAATTCGTGAAAACGGCGAAAATTGAGCGTGTAAAGTGAGTTTTGACGGGTTTCGGGGTGGCTGGAGTGTGTTGAGCTATCATCGGAAGTGACAGGAAATGTTTCATCCTCATCCGCTAAACTTCGGGGTTTGTTTATGTTGCCTTCAAACTTCATTCTGTGTTTTCCGTGAGATTGTTTATTAGCACATTCCTCTGGTTATTGAGGTAAAGTTCGTTTTATATTCAGACTTTCTTCTTAATAATATAATTTCAGAAAAGTATTCACAAATTCTTAACAGTAAAATATGAGCAGCCAATAACTATCAAAGTGCATTGTTTACAGTCAAACAAAAAGTGCTAATAAGTAAATTAGTAAGTCATACTTGCATGCTGTTTCTGACTGAATATCCAGAGTACCATGGTAAACAATATAGGGGGCATGTTATAAGTTGTCACTAAATGAATGTGCATGTGAATATAAACCCAACTTTAGCTCAATCCTGTCATTTGATGAACTGAAGTGATTCTGATGTGGTCATGTTAGTGTTCAGATTGTCACTGAAGATGTCAAAACATCTCTGAAAATACCATAATCGGATTAAAATAAGATTAAACATAAGACACAAAACTATTTGACTCTTAAAAGTGTGTATTGCATTAAAGGGGACAGTTCACCCAAAAATGAAAATGTCCTTATTTATATTACTCGCACTCAAGTGATTCAAAACTATTATGAATATCTGTCTAATGTAGAACACAAGCTAGATATTCAGAAGAATGCTTAAAGCTGCCATTAACTTCTATAATAGGAACACAAATGCTATAGAAGTCATTATAATATCAACTATTTTCTTTTTCTAACATTCTTCAAAATATCCTCTTTTGTGTTCAACAGAAGAGAGAAACTCAAACCACGTTAATGAATAAATGAGTTTTTGGGTGAAGTGTCACTTTAAATTTAAAATTTCATCAAATGTAATTTACTAATAATAAATATGCACTTTTCAATCACAGTAGTAGACAAAAAAAGCTTACATTGCTAAAAATCATGAGGTTTTACGTGCTGTGACACGTTAAAGTTGTGATTTGTATGGGATTAAAAAGATGCCAGTTGTCTTTGAAACAAAATAAATCATGTTTAAAACTATAAACCCTGATCCTCAGACATATTGGGCTCTTAATTAAAGTTGGTTTTATATTCAGACTTTCTCTATAATAATATAATTTCAGTAAAGTATTATTCGCACATTCTAAATAGTGAAATCATATGAGCAGCCAATAACTATCAAAGTGCATTGTTTACAGTCAAATAAATAGTGCTAATGTTGAATGTTGAATGCTGACTGAATATTCAGAGTACCATGGTAAACAATATAGGGAGCGTGTCACAAGTTGTCACTGAATGAATGTGCATGTGAATAAAAACCCAACTTTAGCTCAATCTTGTCATTTGATGAACAGAAGTGATTCTGATGTGGTCATGTTAGTGTTCAGATTGTCACTGAAGATGTCAAAACATCTCTGAAAATACCATAATGGGAATAAAATAAGATTAAACATAAGACACAAACATATTCGACTCTTAAAAGTGTGTATTGCGTTAAAGGAACAGTTCACACTAAAATGAAAAGGTCCTTATTTGTATTTAATACTTAAGTGATTCAAAACTATTTTATATATTTAGTGAGTTTGGGTCCCAAAAGTTCTAAAATACACCTTTAATTTTTATTTTAATTGAATTTTTTTCTTATATCCTTCAATCTCTTTTTCTACATTTGATCTTAAAGTAAAATAATCATAGTAATAATAACATGTAAAGCACCCTGTAAAACTTTTGAAGCGATTTATTTTCTTAAAATGAATTCACTGCAAAAAAATAATAAATTAACTATTTCATATTTAAAACTAAGTCTTTACTGATTTGACTGCTAGACTGGTCCATGATTGAAGGTGGGGGACACATTTAAATTGCTCACATAACAATTACGTTTAAATTAAAAATTGTAGACTCTCACCGTTAGAGCTGCACAATTCTGGCTAAAATGAGAATCATGATTTTTTTGCTTACAATAAAGATCACGATTCTTAGCTGTAAAATAAAGGTTAATAGTGTATATGCCGAAGCATGCTAATGGGACTTTTAATTTGCCAGTAACCTGGGTTAAGCGCTTCCGACGAACTGTATGCAATGCAAAATCCGGTGCGTTTAAGGGCTGTTTTCTTTAATAATCAGCAATCTCCAGTAGCTGAGTGATATCTGATATAAAGTGGGTCTCAGATTGTGCAAGAAGCACTGCATTAAATTACATTTCCCCCCGCCATATCTTTATAATATGAGCATTTATTTTACTCTAGTATATTTAACGAAGCTTCTGCGCTAGCCTGCCGATTCTGACGGGCGCGTGCGAGTAAACGGCTTTTTGTCTCATTTTACGCTTGAGCAACTAAATGAATGCCAAAGTTTATTTACCTGAATGTATTTTAATGACATTACAACATCCATGCTGTAAAAGAGAACCGTATAAAATGGAAATAAGTTCCCAATAACAGGTCACGGGAAATTTATCAGCATGGGAAAAACACTAGCTCGGCAAATACCCTATACAAGTCGGCATTTATTAAAGTTTTTTCTCAAACATATGGTAAAACAACAACAGTAATAATATTATGTTTATGTCTACTGGTTTCTATAAATAATTCTATTCTACTTCAGGGCTCGAAATTGCGACCATTTTGGTCGCATATGCGCCCGAAAATGAATCTATGCGACCTCATAAAATATTTGGGCGCATTAATGCGACTGCAGATGATGGTTGTAGTGCGACCTGTTTAGATTTTTTGTGAAAACGTGCTGAATCGCTCTTCCCTGCCGCTATATTGGTTCATATTAGCTGTCATTCACTCAAGCTATTCTGCTGTCAGGGAAGGAGCTTTTATGACCACGGGAAATGCAAACGGCTGAAGAGTGAAAACTTAAAGCACACAGGTTTGGAAACCCCACCTAAAGTTGAGGGCGCAGATGAGATCGATCATGACACGTCACGTGGTGAATAATGATCCGCCAGCTGAGATCAATCGAGTACATGCTTCTTGGAGAAGGCGCCCGAATCTCCATGCGTTGCATTCACTGCGTGTTCAGGGCAAATGTCCGCTAAAAGTCAAATCTAATACTGTACATATCATCGCCAAAGAAGCTCGCCTTTACTAAGTTTACACTGAAACTGCGGCTCATAACAAAGACCGGTATTGCGCCGATGGTTAGCGCAAGAATCCTGCTCTGCCTGCTCATAAATTGGGTCGGCTGACTCGCCTGCTTTCCACTAACACAGAAACATGAAGATCAGCTCAGACTGAACCTTTAAATTGACACAAGCTGAAACCAAAACTTTTAAAGAGTGATAGAAGTGAGACTTTCTTTTGTCTATTCTTGTTTGAGGTGTATATTATTTTTTTATTTATTATGACTGCTTTGCAGCTTTCATCATTGAATTGAATGATTTATTATAATCTTTTGTTTGTTTTGTAGCAGAAATATTATTTATTAAACTGACATGCATATAAAAACAGCAGTACAAAATCAATATTTCTTACTGCAATGCTTCATTTTTGTTTGATGCAAACTATACAATTATTTTTCATAAAGTAACAGACTTTTTATAGCAGATAACCTACATTCATGCACATTCAAGGCAGCATCATAATGAGAAATGGAATTCATTGTTACTATTATTGTCATTTTCATCATCATTAATATTCTATGGCCTAATTATTAGACATTCATTTTGGAATTATTGCACACAAATATCAATGTCTTCGCAGCATTAGTTAGATAGTTGTTTCTGTGTTTTGTCAGTCCTTTTAATGTTGATTTAAAATACAAAAAATCCCTTAAAAAACTATTTGCAGCTGTGCTCATTCATTTTTGGTTGGTGCTCCTAAATTTTTTCTGGTGCTCCTAAAATTTTTTTGGTGCTCCTAAATATTTGAAGTTGGGAGCACCGGTGCTACCAAGTAAAAAAGTTAATTTCGAGCCCTGTACTTATAATAATTCTGATGTTGAATTATGTTTGAGATATAGGCCTATGCTTGCAATCTGTCATTGACAACATTAAAAGACCATTTAATTTACTGGTAAAGTCAACATTATATAGGCTAGAGTAGGTATACTGATACTTTTAAACGTTTATTTTCATGCACAACTGTGTGTTCGCTATGAAGGAAAACACATATCAAATGCTTGTCGCCATCATAACTCTAAAATGTGATATGATCATTTAAATGATGTGCACGCTTTTGGTTTCATTTTCACTGCCGTGTGCTGTTCTTACTTAGCGCGCAGCTCTCAAATGATCACTCTGTGCCACAAACTGAATATTATTTTCAACTGTATTACCTGTTACTCACAGCATATGCAGGTTCTGTTCATTGAAGAAGACGCATGCGCATCTATCATTAAGTAGAGCGCACGCCCCCTGTGGTAACAGCTCACGGTCAGCAGCTCACGTCACGTATGTTTTCCTGGCCGCGAATACAGCATAATATGAAGACAAAAATGACATTTTTAGGTGAATTATACCTTATAAATATAGTATGTGACTCTTTCAACATCATTTGGAGGTGTTAATGTCACTGAGCAACGTGTGTGGAACAATGAAAAGACTCGTGCAGCTTTGCTTCTCTCCTTTAACCGTATAGCCGAATTAATGTATGCATTGGCATGTTACAGCCCTAATGAGTATGATTATGTGAAACTCCATATAGATACATATTGCAATGATTTCGGGTACTTTCTTAGCGATGCACACACACATAAATGCACACTCCTTAAATGCTCCGCTGATTTGGACTCTATAATACCTGTTTTATAACTTTAAACTATTAAGAACCACCACTGAGCTTTATTCTAGCGATCGTTCTTCCCGCTTCGTGGTGGATTTTGGCATAGTCCATTTCATGTGAGATGGCGGGGGTGAGGGGAAGAAACCAAGTCGCGGGGGGAATATTTTCTACAGAAAAAAATTTTGATTTCTTATGTGGCCCTGTACCAATTGTTCCACGGACCGGTACCAGTCCGCGGCCCGGTGGTTGGGGACCACTGGTCTAGGGGGTCGAATCGAGATCACGATCTTTTTTCGATTAATTGTGCAGCTTTACTCACTGTACAAAATATGATAAAAAACAATGTTATATATAATTTGTGGATATCATTTATACTTCTATGTGTGTGTTGTGTTAAGGGGACAGTTCACCCAAAAAAGAACATTTCCTTATTTATGTTACTCGTACTCTGTCTGATGTTAAACACAAACTTGATAAAGCTGCCTATAATAGAAACCTGAACATTCTTCAAAATATCCTCTTTTGCATTCAACAGAAGAAGAAAAACTCAGTCACGTTTAAAACAAGTGGAGGATGAGTAAATGACGACACAGTTGTCATTTTTTGGGTGAACTGTCACTTTAAATTCAAGGTGTCGTCAAATGTATTTTACTGATCATAAGTATATGCTTTTCAATCACAGTAGTTGAAGATTTGTAGCCTATAAAAAGGCCGCAAATCTTTTTAAATGCATTAAAAGGCAAGTGCATAATCTTAGCCTTGAGTTTGTTCACACTCTGCCTGTATTAACATGCATGCTGTATTTTAATATAGCTAATTTTGATGAATTAGCTCTAACTGACAGCTGTTTCATCTTTTTCTGCGGTTATGCGTATGCATATTTCACACGCATATGCAAGGTGACTGAATATGAAATTAAAATACAAAACATACTGAGCCATTAAGTAACAAAACAAAACAACAGTTATACTTTAAAGGAGAACATTGAATTTTTGAAACAAAAAAGCGGAACTAAAACTTAATTATTAAAAATAAACCTGCCAGACTTAATTTATGTCCTATTTTCATTATTTTCATTATTCATTTATTTTCATTATTCGTTTATTATTATGTACAATAATTGAAACATAAAATGAGATAGTAAAAAATAATCAACAACGAAAATGTAAATAAAAAACATAAATGAAAATGTCTTGTCTTAGTCCTATCAAAATAGCAAACACTGAACATCTCTCCATATTTAGGCTAAAAGACTGCTTTATTTATTTATTCATTTATATATTTATTTATTTATTTATTTATTTATTTAAGACTACTTATTTGTACTGAATGTTTGTGCTTTCATTTTAGTTGTCTTTCATTTCTTCAATTCTATTTTCCAAAATGAGTCCTCTTTGCACTTAAAAAGTTTACATTAAAGCGTGTTAACAAATTTTAAATGATTAATGAAGGAATTATAATGCTTTGACTTATTGTCTAATCTCATTTACAAGCACAGTAGCATATTTAAAGCTGCTGTATGGGCTATTTCTGTCTGTTCACATCCCGTCCCTTTGCGCCCCCTGGCGGCTTATTCACAAACTGCGGTCATACACTAAAAACAGAGTGGCAGCCATTTCAAACGGCGGCGGTATAAGCCCCGGCGGTAATAGCCACTTTGAACTCTCACCTACTGTAAAAACAGCTTACATTGCTAAAAATCATATAGTGTTTAAGTTTTACATGCTGTGTAAATGCTACTTGATGGCAGTGAATGCCAAATGTCTTTGAAACAAATAAACCATGTTTAAAACTGTGACCGCAGGTCTCCAGAAATGTTTAAGATGCAAATTATAAGTATTTAAATTGTACATTTAAATTGAAAAGGATTGACCAAGTGATGAAATATTAATATGTTTTTGTTATTGCAGTACATTTAATAAGTTGTTATGAGCCGAAATACAATTGAAATATGTACGAAAAGAATTACACTTTCAAAAGTGAAAATCAGGTGACACAGTGGTTAGCACTATGGCCTCAGAGCAAGAAGGTTGCTGGGTCGAGTCCCGGTTGGGTCAATTGGTGTTTCTGTTTTGCATGTTTTCCCCATGTTGGCGTGGGTTTTCTCCGGGTGCTCCGATTTCCCCCACAGTCCAAACACATGCGCTATAGGGGAATTGATCAAGGCAAGGCAAGGCAAGTTTATTTATATAGCACATTTCATACACAATGGCAATTCAAAGTGCTTTACATAAACAAGAAGAAAAGAAACAAGTAAAATAAAAATAAAAACAGATAATAAAAATGCGTTAAAACAAAACAAAACAAAACATAAAAACAGGTAAGATGTGATATGAAAGAATGAAGAAGAAGAGAAAAACATGATAGTGCAATCTGTTGGATGCAGCACAGTGCTCATTCAGTAAAGGCACAGCTAAACAGATGTGTGTTCACTCTTGATTTGAATGAGCCTAATGTCGGAGCACATCTGATCATTTCTGGAAGCTGATTCCAGCAGCGGGGGGCGCTGTTAGTGGCTGAAAGCTGATTCACCCTGCTTTGACTGAACTCTTGAAACTTCTAGTTTATTTGATCCTAAAGATCTGAGTGATCTGTTGGGTTTGTATTCAGTGAGCATATCTGTAATGTATTGAGCTCCTAGGCCATTTAGTGATTTATAGACCAGTAATAATACTTTAAACTCTATTCTGAATGTAACTGGCAGCCAGTGTAAAGACCTGAGGACAGGTGTGATGTGCTCTGATTTTCTGGTTCTGGTTAGAATTCTGGCTGCAGCGTTCTGGATGAGCTGCAACTGTCTAACTGTCTTATTGGGAAGACCAGTGAGGAGTCCATTACAGTAATCCACCCTGCTGCTGATAAAAGCATGGACAAGTTTTTCTAAATCTTCACTAGAAACAAAACATCTGATTATTGCTATGTTTTTGAGATGATAGTATGCTGATAGTATCAACTAAATTGGCTGTAGTTTATGAGTGTGTGTGAATGAGTGTGTGTGTTTTTCCCAGTACTGGATTGCAGCTGGAAGGGCATCCGCTACATAAAACATATGCTAGATAAGTTGGCGGTTCATTCCGCTGTGGTGACCCCTAATAAATAAAGGGACTAAGCCAAAGGAAAATGAATGAATGAATGACAAAGCAGGGTTCAACGCTAAGGATTTTTTCTACTGGTCCGTTCAGGCCAATGGTTCAGATTTTTACTTGCCCTGCCAAAATTTTCACTGGCCCCTTAAAATAATAATAATAATAATATTTAATAGCTATTTTTTGCCACATATATTAAATAATGTGTCAAAAATAATGTTTATAATTATTAAAATGTTAATATTATTTAAATAATATTTTTTAAATGTATAATATATGTATAATGAGCAAAATTATGTTAACAAAACAAAAAGAGCAGTATGGAAAATGTGAAGTTATTTTATTTGAGTTCGAAATTATTTTTAAAAAAAGGCGGCCCCAATCGGGCCAGTAATGGTCCCATCTACTGTCCCAAGCGTCTCCCACTCTGGCCCCGGGCCATCGGGCAGTCCTTATTGTTGAGCCCTGCAAAGTGAAAGTAAAGTGCAGTCCACTTCCAGAAAAGTGACGGTGCAAAATAAAATCAAAGGCATTTTACAAGCACATTTACATCCTATATCACCGGTGTCAGAGTTTATATTTGGACATAAAAAAAATCTAATTACAGAATTTTAATGACATGGAGAATATAAAGTGAATCTGTGTATGCTGACCTGCATTACTTTGCTTTTGTGTTATAATTATATTGTCAGCGGATAAAAATGGTCTTAAAATGACAATATTGTCTTATTGCAGTCAATTCTAGCGTCACGGTGGTGCAGTGGGTAGCACAATCGCCTCTCAGCAAGAAGGTCGCTGGTTCAAGCCTCAGCTGGGCCAGTTGGCATTTCTGTGTGGAGTTTGCATGTTCTCCCCATGTTGGCGTGGGTTTCCTCTGGGTGCTCCGGTTTCCCACACAGTCCAAACACGTGCGGTATAGGGAAATTGGGAAGGCTAAATGTCCGTAGTGTATGAATGTTGCCCAGTGATGGGTTGCAGCTGGAAGGGCATCCGCTGTGTAAAACATATGCTGGGTAAGTTGGCGGTTCATTCCGCTGTGGTGACCCCTATATTAGTAAAGGGACTAAGCTAAAGGAATATGAATGTATGCAGTCAATTCTGAAGTAATATATTGCATAGTTTATAGAACGCTCATCGGTAATGTGAATTAAATATTGAACACTGCTATTGGATAAAGAAACTATACGCTTATGACTGATTTAGTGTGACTGTTATTTTGCTCTAAAGCGCAGTGGTTTTTCTCTCTCAGGAATGATCTGCTGATGGTCTGCCGGCAGCTGAATATGGAGGACTCTGTGGCGGAGATCATGGGTCAGCTAGGCGCAGATGAGCGAGGAAAGATCTCCTTCGAGGACTTCACTCGCTGCCGCATGCAGCTACTCACTGAGATCCAAAAGGAGGAAGGACAGCTTTCCCTGCGCTCCAGCGACTCGGACAAGCAGAAACTTCGGGAACGCATCGCCTCCTGGCCCACTAGCAGTGAGAATAGTTTAGGTATGTCTAAAACTGTGTAGGATGACATTACGTGACAGAATTAGTAGTCAGTAATATCTCTTAAATAACACGTTTATAGTAATGTAATCTGACTACTTTTATGCTAACTCTTATTTGATGACACGTATATTGAAGCAGGTTAATCTTTTCAAAGTTTAGTTTTATTTTTTGTATTAATATATTTATTTTGTATTGTGTATTTTTGTATGAACTACTACACCGGCCACTTTATTAGGTACACCTTACTAGTACCGGGTTGGACCACTTTTGCCTTCAGAACTGCCTTAATCCTTCATGGCGTAGATTCAACAAGCTACTGGAAATATTCCTCAGAGATTTTGCTCCATATTGACATGATAGCATCACACAGTTGCTGCAGATTTGTCGGCTGCACATCCATGATGCCAATCTCCCGTTCCACCACATCCCAAAGCTGCTCTATTGGATTGAGCTCTGGTGACTGTGGAGGCCATTTGAGCACAGTGAACTCATCGTCATGTTCAAGAAACCAGTCTGAGATGATTGAGCTTTATGACATGCTGCGTTATCCTGCTGGAAGTAGCCATCAGAAGATGAAGACACTGTGCTCATAAAGGGATGGACATGGTCAGCAACAATACTCAGGTAGGCTGTGGCGTTGATGCTCAATTGGTACTAATGGACCCAAAGAGAATCTCCCCCACACCATTACACCAGCACCACCAGCCTGAACCACTGATACAAGGCAGGATGATCCATGCTTTCATGTTGTTGAGGCCAAATTCTGCCCCGAGCATCTGAATGTGTCAGCAGAAATGGAGACTCATCAGAGCAGCAACGTTTCTCCAATCTTCTATTGTCCAGTTTTGGTGAGGCTGTGTGAATTGTAGCCTCAGTTTCCTGTTCTTAGGTGACAGGAGCGGCCCCCTGGTGTGCTCTTCTGCTGCTGTAGCCCATCCGCCTCAAGGTTGGACGTGTTGTGTGTTCAGAGATGCTCTTCTGCAGAGCTCGGTTGTATCGAGTGCTTATTTGAGTTACTGTTGCCTTTCTATCAGCTGGAACCAGTCTGGCCATTCTCCTCTGACCTCTGGTATCAACAAGGCATTTGTGCCCACAGAACTGCCGCTCACTGGATATTTCCTCTTTGTCAGACCATTCTCTGTAAACCTTAGAGATGGTTGTGCGTGAAAATCCCAGTAGATCAGCAGTTTCTGAAATACTCTGGCACCAACAACCATGTCACGGTTAAAGTCACTCAAATCCCCTTTCTTCCTCATTCTGATGCTCACTCTGAGCTGCAGCAGATCGTCTTGACCATGTCTACATGCCTAAATGCACTGAGCTGCAGCCATGTGATTGGCTGATTAGAAATTTGCGTTAACAAGCAGTTAGATAGGTGTACCTAATAAAGTGGCCAGTGAGTGTATTTTCCATTACTTTAATAAGACCAATACCATCATATCAAATAAATCCAACTTATCACAGCAAATAGCAATGGAGCCATTTGACGCTGAATTAGGATTTATTTACACAGACAGTTGAGACTTTACCGGATGAAGGACCATATATGCTGTTTACTTTGATTACAATATAATTTTTAAGTCATAAACGTTCTGTGATAACATTCAGTAACACTCCAGGGCTTTACACAATGGGTTATTGCAGCTCAAATTTAGCATGAATACGTTTACATTGCAGAAGTCTTTCAGTCACGCAGTCTCAATTCAGTGCATGTTTATGTGTATAGTGCTTTTCACAGCAATTAGCATGTTCTCCCTGTGTTGGTGTGGGTTTCCTCCGGGTGCTCCGGTTTCCCCCACAGTCCAAACACATGCGCTATAGGGGAATTGATCAACTAAATTATCCGTAGTGTATGAGTGTGTGTGAATGTGTAGCTAGAAGGGCATCCGCTGCGTAAAACATATGATGGAATTGTTGGCGGTTCATGCTACTGGGGCAAAAAGGACTAAGCCAAAGGAAAATGAACGAATTATGCTCATGTGTGTGTTATTTGTGTATTTGCAGGCGCTCGGGAGAGTTGGGAGTTTGATTCAGGAGCTCGGGATTTACAGAGCCCAGAGCTTCAGTCTCCAACACAAACACATCCTCATCTTCATCCTCACCTTCATCATCATCATCATCAGCAGAGCTCTCCTTTACTGCAGAAACTCCTGGAGCAGCCCAGTGTTCTGGAGCCTTCATCTGGGGTCCAGCAGCTCCTGTGTCAGCCTGCATCCAGCCGCAGCGGGGGCTACCTGGAGCTGGCCAACACTGTGAGTCAATACTGATGCTTTCACTTCTGACCTTGTTTGTGGGTTTGGCATTGTTACCATGAACTGCCTGTCATGAGCCGAGCGTATGGGAGTTTTGGTGCAGTGTGAGTTTGACGAATCTGTAAATGAGCAGTTTTCTGTGTTTTGTGGTTCACGTTTTGATTTTAAAGTGACATACTTTAATACAGTAATGTGGAGCTGGTGAATATTGTCAAGATTATTGAGAATCACAAACAAACTTATCAACAAAAATGATCTGAATTTATTTTACGGTCATTTAAACGGGTTTCTTCTGCCTTAGCTGTTCGTTATTTGGATTTTTGGTTGAAATGTGACCAGGGAATGTGTGTGCTTTTCTCTCTTAAATGTTAGATGCACTGATCTGAAGAGTTGCAGCAATAACAAATGTGAAGCCACAATTGTGTGTTAGTCTGTAGATGGCGCTGTTTCCGTGCATCTGTCAGATAATTACTGTGGTGTTTGCAGGCGTTCATGATTTACTAATCTCGCTTGTGTGCACTTTTGTTATCTTTTTTGCTTGTTGAGATCTTCCAACTTCTGATTTTAAGGGTTGTGAGTGAAAGAGCCAAAATTTGGCAGTCACAACGTGCTGACACTTCAGTCAGTAGGATTAGTTGATGAATTATTTGCACTCCTGTATATTTTGCTCCCCAATTTCTGTTTAACGGAGAGTTTTTTTCAGCACATTTCTAATCATAATAGTTTAGTAACTCATCTCTAATAACTGATTTATTTTATCTTTGTCATGATGACAGTAAATAATATTAGACTAGATATTCTTCAAGACACTTCTATACAGCTTAAAGTGACATTTAAAGGCTTAACTAGGGTAGTTAGGGTAAAGTTAGGGTAATTAGGCAAGTCATTGTATAACAGTGGTTTGTTCTGGAGACAATCCAATCCAACACTAATATTGCTTAAAGGGAAATTAAATATTGACCTTAAAATGGTTTTAAAAAATTAAGAACTGCTTTTATTTTTGCCAAAATAAAACAAATAAGACTTTCCCCAGAAGGAAAAATACTATAGGGAATACTGTGAAAATTTCCTGAATCTGTTCAACATCATTTGGGAAATATTGTATAAAAAATATATTTAAAAAAAAATCCCTAAAGCGTTTAGCATTATGTGTATATAAACATTATTTTTATGATGTTTAACCATGGATATTGTCATTACTGTACATATATTTTCATATAATGCCCTTTGATTTGATTTTTGATTTGTTTTAAATTACAATTATTAATTATTAATTAAATCAGCAGCACTAATTTAGGGCAGTACAGCATATACTACCAAAATATTTCCTTCTTCCCAAAAGAGCTTGTTTATTTGTTTTTTTAGCCAAAATGATATATGTTTTTTATTTTTTTGATTGTGGATGTGATTTTAACTTTTTAAAGTTAAACCTTTTTTTTAAAAAATCAGTTCATATTTAATATATAAGGCAATACAATTTCAATAATTTATCCATCCATATATCTATCCATCCATCGCTCCATACATCCATCCATCCTTCTGTCCGTCTGTCTGTTCATCTGTCTGTCCGTCTGTCTGTCTATCTATCCATTTGTCTATCTATCTATCTATCTATCTATCTATCTATCTATCTATCTATCTATCTATCTATCTATCTATCTATCTATCTATCTATCTATCTATCTATCTATCTATCTATCTATCCATCATCTCGTTCTTCTGTCCATCCATCCATCCATCCATCCATCCATCCATTCATCCATCTATCATCTCGTTCTTCTGTCCGTCCGTCCATCCATCCATCCTTCCATTTATCAATCTGTAGGTCAATCTTTCTAACTCTTCGGTGAAATATGAGCTTTACATGATCCTGATATTTATTATTTTTTATGTTTCATATGAATTTTTTTTATTGTAGAATTTTGTTAACTAATTATTTTTTTATTAAATGTTATTATTTTTTAGATTCCCTTTTAATTGCACTTTTTTTTTGATATAGATATCATTGTCCTTGTGATAAATATGTATGTCAAATAGTAATATAGACATTACAGTTTCCATTGAGGCAGAATGAGTTTGTGAGCTTCATCTCTTATCAGTAAAGCACCGATAATCATTACAATGATTGCACAAGATGCAGTCTGCAACAGATTTTCTAAAGGTGTGTGTGTGTGCGTGTATATGTGTGTGTAAGACATATGGCCTCTATTAGTATCAGAGTGACGTCAGCGTGTGTGTGTGAGCGTTTATAGTGATGCAGGAATGTGTTTGGTGTCATGTGATGTTTTAACAGCTCTGTTCTCCCGATGTAAGACTGCTATCCAGCAGATCCGGTTACCGCAGTAAAGCACCATCGTTAGAGAAGACATTAGTGAGCATGGGTCCAAACGCTGTTCTTCTTTGTGCTTTAGCAGTTTTTCTTTCTTGATATTGGCTTTAAGAAGAACATTTTAGTCATCTTCAGCTGCATTTGAGCAATTACATGCACATGTCAACCTTATTATGTTTTCACCAAAATATTTAAACTCTAAGGTTTCTTGCGTAGGCTTGGGTTTTACTGTGGTCCTCACCATAACGCGCTTCACCTTTTGTGCGCCTCGCAGTTTTGCAGATTTTTTTTTGTGCAATTTGCAGGGCTCAACAGCGTGACCATTTCGCTTGCATTTTGGACTAAAAATAGACGTGTGCGAACTAGAAAATTTATTTAGTCGCACATGTGTGATCTTTCTTTTTTAATAAGCTTGATTGATGACTTAATTCACTCGGCCACGGTAAAACAACATGCTCTTTACACTAAGTGTGACTATAACACATGCTGACGTGATCAACATCAGCACCCCTCTACTGGTTTATTTACTTCAAGCCAAGTGGTCTTTACATTGTTTTGTATACGTTGCTACGCAACGCATGGCACCGAATGGCAATAGTATCAGGATGCAGCCTTTATGATGCAAGCTGAGATTGCATCGCTCAGAGATGCAATGTCAGACACAATGAATGCACTCAATGGAGCTAGTGACATCACTGTGATGGGTAGGGTTAGAGGTGGGGCTAGGCAAGCACATTAAAAAGCATTGGATGCAGCTCAGCCAGACCCCTCTTCCGAATGGCGGCAGAGCCACACAACCCGCGAGCCTCATAGAAAAGTCGACTATTCGGCCATGGATGGCATATCGTGGCACATCTAGACATTTTTGGGTTGTTTTAGTATTGTTAAGGTGAGCTCTTTAACTTCAGGCTTGCGTTGTTGTGGTTTTAGTGGTGTTTTGTTGAGCTCGGCAGGTTTTTTTTTTTTTTTTGCTGTAGTTACAGATTTCTTCATTAAACAGCATCTGTGGGTTTTATTGAGCAGTTAAAGATCCTGTGTGTGTGTGTGTGTGTGTGTGTGTGTGTGTGTGTGTGTGTGTGTGTGTGTCCATCTGTTTTTCACACTAATTAAATTCCATAGAAACTAATTGTGGGACTGAAGGAAGCAAGTGTGTTTTGTAAACAAGTTGTTTGGAAAACAGCAAACTTTTCTGAAAGTTTTCGATTATTAACATTAGTTATGGTGTGAACAAACAATGAGCAATGCTTAGGCCTAGATAAAGTTATTTTCAATAATAATACACTTTTAAATACAATATATATATATATATATCTGTTTTTATTTGTTAAAGGGTCACGAAACACCAGAACACAGGTGTTGAGCTGTTGACAGTGGTATATGTGTCCCACACTGCTAAAAACACTATTAGGACACCTATATTTCACTAAAAAGTGTGAATTGGTTGTTTGTGCGTTATTTTAAGCAAATTCGTACTTGCGGTTTGAAACAAATTTTTGAAGCTGCACTACGGTAATGACATAATAGCGTGTATTCCAGCGTGCAGACTGAGCGTCTGTGCCAGATTGAGTCTTATTACGTCTTACAGTGTGCTGCATTAATGCATGAGTAAGGCTTGGTTCAAACCAATCAGCGCGCTCTATTGTGCGACTTCATTAATATTCATTACTGTCACAGTGTTTAGACGACAGAGACGCCACGTTGTGTTGGCAAAACAAGCGTGAAGTGTTGCTTTTATAGTTTGCTGCAGTGAAGTTTTGTTTTCATTTTCTCTCTGTGAGAGCTCAGACTCACGTGTGGATTAACAGTGTACGCGACGCTCCACAACAATAACTTACGTGTCTAAGGAGGATTATTGTTTACCTGAGAGCTGTTCTCATCTGCACACGCTGAGATCCGGATTCGCTTGTAGTCTCCTCTTAATAAAGACGCGGCTCTAGTTGCTGGTGATTGTCCTGTCTCTACAGATTTGGTAAGTGAGCGACCAGTGCTCTTTGTTTATTCAGTTTGTTCGTATCGAACTAACCAAACTTTAACCTTGTGTAGGATTTTCACCGCATTTTGTGACCCGAATAACACACACGGCTTTCTGACACTACCTGCCGTGTGCATCTAAGTTTCCGGGAAATGCTGAGTTTTTTTTTCACTCATTCATCAAACATTGCATGAAAAATACACGCTTAGAGCAGATCCTCGAATCAAATATCTCGTTTGTCGCGAGGGGCATGAATGAATTCCCTGAATGAAAGAGCCAAACTGCAGTTAAAGTCCAACATTTAATAATTTGGCCAATAATTCGACTACAGATGTCCATGTAAACACAGTCACTTTCTCCCCTGTGTGTGTGTGTGTGTGTGTGTGTGTGTGTGTGTGTTTTGACTCTGAAAGTCAGCGTGCCCAAATAGACACTCCCACACCATGCCTCTTTTCTTCCTCCGACACTCCCCCCTAAACAGAGCTGGACACGGCCACTTCTCTGACTTTATCCAAAGTAGAGGTGTGAAAACACCCTGCTGAAACGAGGGGGTGTCATGGCCCTTTAATAGAGTTAATTAGCAACTGGGGAAATTTGCTGCCGAGTGTGACGCGGCTGGGATGAGAATAAGTACCTCTAAGTCCAAGGCCATGGTGCTCGACCGGAAAAAGGTGGTTTGCCATCTCCAGGTTGAAGGAGAGTCCTTACCCCAGATGGAGGAGTTCAAGTATATCTCCTGTTCACAAGTGAGGGAAGGATGGAGCGTGAGATTGACGGGCGGATCGGTGCAGCGGCAGCAGTAAGGCGATCGATTTATCAGTCTGTTGTGATGAAGAAGGAGCTGAGCTGAAAGGCAAAGCTCTCGGTTTACCGGTCAATCTACGTTCCTACTCTCACCTATAGTCATAAGCTTTGGGTCATGACTGAAAGGACAAGATCTCGCATACAAGCGGACGATATGAGTTTCCTTCATAGGGTAGCAGGGCGCACCATTATTGACAGGGTGAGGAGCTCTGTCACCTGGGATGAGCTCAGAGTAGAGCCGCTGCTCCTTCACATCCAGAGAAGTCAGCTGAGGTGGCTCGGGCATGTTTCGGATGCCTCCTGGACACCTACCTAGGGAGGTATTCCAGGCATGTCCCACCAGGAGGTCTCGGGGAAGTCCCAGGACACGCTGAAGGATTATGTCTCTCGGCTGGCTTGGTAAATCCTCAGAATCTCTCCGGAGGAGCTGGAGGAAGTGTCTGGGGAGAGGGAAGTCTGGGGTTCTCTCCTTGGACTGCTGCCCCCGCGACCCGACCCCAGAAAAGCAGTTAAACATGAAAAAAATAATGAATTAGTTAGTGGAATCTAAATGCATTTCTTTGACAATAAATTTCTCATAGTTGAGTGGATAAATAAGATTTGATTTAAAATATGTAGATATGTAATAGAGCTGTGCAGTAAAACAGTGTTTTTACAACAAACAATAAGCAGAAATTTGATATTTTATGTTTATAATGATCTATATCAACTCAAAATATTATTAAATATGACGTTTTTTGGTTATATCTCCCAGCCTTAATAATAATACACTACCTGGCAAAAGTCTTGTTGTGGATCTCAGTTGTAAGAGCAGCACATAATAACTCGACTTCTAGTTGGTCATTGGGAAAAGTGTCAGAAGGTGGATTTCTCCCATGAATCATCTGCTGATCTGCATCAATCATCGCCAATACTGCAGAAGACCTACTGGAACCAGCATGGACCAAGATTCTCACAGAAATCAGTCAAGTTTGGTAAAGGAGAAATCATGGTTTGGGGTTCATTCAGTATGGGGGCGTGCGAGAGATCTGCAGAGTGGATGATCAACATCAACAGCCTGAGGTATCAAGACATTTGTGCTGCCCATTACATTACAAACCACAGCAGAGGGACAATTCTCCAGCAGGATAGCGCTCCTGCTCATACTTCAGCCTCCACATCAAAGCTCCTGAAAGCAAAGCTGCTCCAGGATTGGCCAGCCCAGTCACCAGAAATGAACATTATTGAGCATGCCTGGGCTAAGATGGATGAGGAGGCGTTGAAGATGGATCTTGATGAGCTCGGGGAGTCCTGCAGGAAGGCTTTCTTCTTCATTCCAGATGACTTTATTAATCAGTGATGTGAGTCATGTCAGAGATGTATGGATGCAGTCCTCCAAGCTCATGATGGAGTCAGACACAATATTCATTCTGTCTCCACTGCAGCAGGACTTTATATTCTATACTGGACATTATTTCTGTTCAGTGATGAGACTTTAGTCTAAGCAGAGTCAGAGCTTACTGTCCTTATGTCATCATTCAAAATTAAGGCATGATCATATTTTATTTTGGCAATTTTCAACAGTATATGAAAAAGAAAATTAATATCTTTTTTCTAAACAAACAGGATTTTTTTTTTGTTCTTCACTTAATACTTATGAATTTTCACTATTAATATAAGATTATATCAAATACATCAAATATAACCAGAAAATATTGCGATATAATTCCCTATATTGTAATCCATCTCTTCTGCTGGTATTCAGTCCTCTGTCTGTCTGGTTTTCTCTCTCTGTTTCCGTCTGTCACTTCATCCTCCACTTAGAGGCCAGATTTCATTATGGACATTATCTGCTGTGCTCTGCATTTGCTCCCAGCGCTAATGTCCCCATCTCACTAATGCATGTCGGCTATTTGTCAAAGTCACATTTAGCGGAGAGCGTCGCAAATCATCCGCAGCTTTGTCAATTCTGCTCTGTCCCGTTTCCAGTCGATCATGTGGAGGCCAGACTCAAATGTGTTGCAGTTTTTGTTGTGTGTCACTGTTTGTCTACAGCATTTTACAGAGAGAATAAGGCTGTGAAGTCAAAATTATTCGCCCTCATGTGAAATTTTAGGTTTTTTCTTTTTCAAATATTTCTCAAATGATGTTTAACAGAGCAAGGATTTTTTCACAGTATTTTCTATAATATTTTTTCTCCTGAAAAAAAGTCTTTGTTTTAGGCAAGTTAGGGTGATTAGGCAAGTCATTGTATAACAGTGGTTTGTTCTGAAGACAATCCAAAACTAATATTGCTGAAGGGGGCTAATAATATTGAGCTTAAAATGGTGTTTGAAACAATTAAAAACTGCTTTTATTCTAGCTGAAATAAAACAAATAAGACTTTCTCCAGAAGAAAAAACATTAGAGGAAACACTGTGAACAATTCATGAATCTGTTCAACATCATTTGTGAAATATTTTTACAAATAAATTAATTCACAGCAGGGCAAATAATTTAGACTTTAACTGTGTATACACTTACGGCCACTTTATTAGGTACACCTGTCCAACTGCTCTTGAACACAAATTTCTAATCAGCCAATCACATGGCAGCAACTCAATGCATTTAGGGATGTAGACATGGTCAAGAAGATCTGCTGCAGTTCAAAGTGAGCATCAGAATGGGGAAGAAAGGGGATTTAAGAGACTTTGAATGTGGCATGGTTGTTGCAGCCAGACCGGCTGCTCTGAGTATTTCAGAAACTGCCGATCTACTTAGATTTTCACGCACAACCATCTCTAGGGTTTACAGTTTACATGGATGTGCAGCCGACAAATCTGCAGCACCTGTGTGATGCTATCATGTTATTATGGATCAAAATCTCTGAGGAATATTTCCAGTAGCTTGTTGAATCTACGCCATGAAGGATTAAGGCAGTTCTGAAGGCAAAAGTGGTCCAACCCGGTACTAGTAAGGTGTACCTAATAAAGTGGCCGGTGAGTGTGTGCATACAGTATGTGTGTGTATGTATCAGGGCTCGAAATTAACTTTTTTACTTGGTAGCACCGGTGCTCCCAACTTCAAATATTTAGGAGCACCAAAAAATTTTTTGGAGCACCAGAAAAAATGTAGGAGCACCCACCAAAAATGAATGAGCACCGCTGCAAATAGTTTTTTAAGGGATTTATTGTATTTTAAAACAACATTAAAAGGACTGACAAAAACCAGAAACAGCTATCTAACTAATGCTGTGAAGACATTGATATTTGTGTGCAATAATTCCAAAATGAACGTCTGATAATTAGGCCATAGAATATTAATGATGATGAAAATGACAATAATAGTAACAATGAATTCCATTTCTCATTATGATACTGCCTTGAATGTGCATGAATGTAGGTTATCTGCTATAAAAAGTCTGTTACTTTATGAAAAATAATTGTATAGTTTGCATCAAACAAAAATGAAGCATTGCAGTAAGAGATATTTATTTTGTGCTGCTGTTTTTATATGCATGTCAATTTAATAAACAATATTTCTGCTACAAAACAAACAAAAGTTTATAATAAATCATTCAATTCAATGATGAAAGCTGCAAAGCAGTCATCAGTAAATAAATATAAAAATAATATACACCTCAAGAAAGAATAGACAAAAGAAAGTAAGTAAAGTCTCACTTCTATCACTCTTTAAAAGTTTTGGTTTCAGTTTGTGTCAATTTAAAGGTTCAGTCTGAGCTGATCTTCATGTTTCTGTGTTAGTGGAAAGGCAGGCGAGTCAGCCGACCCAATTTATGAGCAGGCAGAGCAGGATTCTTGCGCTAACCATTGGCCCAATACCGGTCTTTGTTATGAGCCTCAGTTTCAGTGTAAACTTAGTAAAGGCGAGCTTCTTTGGCGATGATATGTACAGTATTAGATTTGACTTTTAGCGGACATTTGCGCTGAACACGCAGTGAATGCAACGCATGGAGATTCGGGCACCTTCTCCAAGAAGCGCGTACTCGATTGATCTCAGCTGGCGGATCATTATTCACCACGTGACGTGTCATGATCGCTCTCATCTGCGCCCTCAACTTTAGGTGGGGTTTGCAAACCTGTGTGCTTTAAGTTTTCACTCTTCAGCCGTTTGCATTTCCTGTGGTCATAAAAGCTCCTTCCCTGTCATCTGACAGCGGAATACCTTGCGTGAATGACAGCTAATATGAACCAATAAAGCGGTAGGGATGAGCGATTCAGCACGTTTTTACAAAAAATCAAAACAGGTCGCACTACAACCATTATCTGCAGTCGCACTAATGCTCCCAGATATATTATGAGGTTGCATAGATTAATTTTCGGGCGCTTGGTCGCAATTTCGAGCCCTGTGTATATATATATAGCTTAGTGGTCATATGGCCCACTGATAATGATTTAAACAATTGTCATCAAAATAATCATGACGGTGATTTCTCCCATAATCGAGCAGGCCTAACCCACTCATTTTTTGCATGAGGTCAGGAGTGATCTGTTTGTGTAGATCTGCTCCCCTTGACCTGCAGCTCTGTAATGTTGTGTTAATGAGTGTGCTTTAGCAGTATCCTCATGAGGACTCGTTTGTCGCATGTTCATGGTTTTTCCGTGTCCTTCAGACTCAGTTGTGCTTCATCGAGCAGTTTTTGTTGAGCTGTTGTGAAGCTGCTGCTTTAAAAGGCCAGACGTGTGTTTTCTGCTTTAGAGGACGATGAAAAGACCAATGCTCACCGTGGGAATGGGCTGACGTGATAAATGTGAAGAGTGTTTCCTCTTCTGTCCTCACACACACGCACACACACACACACACACACACACTAGCCATGTAATTAGCTTTCCAGGACACCAGTCACAGCTCCTTCACTGCTAAATAGTTTTTCCATTAGTAATGGATCTGTTAGGCTTGGGCGGTATCCAAATTTTGATACCGTCAAACCGCCTCCATATTTTACCCCGGTATCCGGTATTACCGGCGTAATAAAAAAATTATGACGTAAGGCTCAGACAGCGTCACCAAACTGTTGGCTTGAGCCTAAACCATTCAGAAACTGAATACATTCTATGCGACCTTATGCTCGTGGTCAGAGAGAGAGAGAGAGAGAGAGAGAGAGAGAGAGAGAGCGCCAAGCGACACACAGCTCTCTCTCTCTCTCTCTCTCTCTCTCTCTCTCTCTCTCTCTCTCTCTCTCTCTCTCTCTCTCTCTTACACAAACACACACACACACACACCTCTCCCGCGATTTATTCAGAAATTTATTAACACACCGTAAGAAATCTGGCCGGCTCTCGCGGAACAGCAGCGGGAATGCAGAGAGCTGTATTCGGGCCATAAAAATTAGGCACGATAGGTCCCGAGTCCGACAGGTACATTTTGATTGACAGCTTTATACAGCCCGAACCCTTTTACAGCCCGACATTATTCAAATGCTCTCACAGCTCTAATGCATTTTTTAAAGAATGAGTCATTTTTATGTTTTAACATCATTTATTCGTAACAAGTGTAGACTATAGGCCACTTGGAAGTTGGAAAAAAGAAATAAAGTAAGTCCTCTGTAACATCGTAACATCTCAGCACTCTATAGGTCTAGGTACATGCACCTTTAAATTAGCCTACACACCAATGAAAAGAAATCTTGCTTAACAAATCAAATTAAAATAAACTCTAAATGATGACAGGTATTTTGGCAATAACGAAATTAAGATAAAGGCTCTGCAATATTTATTTCTCCACTTCTCTTCACAATCTGGCATTAAGGCGGCGGTGAAGCTGAATAATAAAAGAATAATGCCACCATTAGTCTGTATACTCTGTCTACATGATGATTATATGGTTTCATTTATATTTATTTATAATTTAAAAACCCTTTACTCACCAAGATTAGGCTACGTGTGTTTGTGGAGGAACATTATTAAATCCACAGGCTTTAGCACAGTCTTGCACTCATGGTGCGTCCAGCAGCTGAACACCCTTTCCTGCGGCTACAGGTTGAGATGCAGAGTTCTGATCTGGCTGATTTTGCAAGTTTTGGATTGTTTGTTCATCTTCTACCAGTCAGGAACATCCATTTAATTTTCCATGACAGTAGTTTCATTGTAGCGAGTGGCCTCGTCATTTTACCTGTCAGCTTGCGGTTTAGGGCTCTACTGTAGTACGCAGTGTATGAGCGACCGCCGAAATACCTGGCTGGAATGCGCTCTTTCTGAGCTAGTGACTGGCTTGAACGCCGTCAAAATTCGCTTTTTTTACTACTTCGTCATAGTTTGCTTCACCTTTGCAGGGATGGATTTTATTGCAGGGATTTGGATTTTTTCGTGTCTCGCCGGGTTCGGGCAAAGATCTTCAGCTCTAATGCAGACCTCTCGTTCATATTAACCACGTCTCCCTTCTGTTCAGTCGAAACTCCCAAACTGCAGGACACTTTGAAGCGCGACTCGTCACGTCACCTCTCCCCCTCTCCCCCTCCCTCTCCCTCTCCCCCTCCCTCTCCCTCTCCCTCTTTCCTCCACACTGTCCCGTGATGACAACCACACATACATTTTGTAGGCATTAAATAAAGGATATTTAATATTTTATGATGGTATAACGGTATTGAAACTGACACCGTTGCTATTTTTAGATCCCGCGGTATACCATAATACCGTATTACCGCCCAAGCCTAGTATGTATGTATATATATATATATATTTATATGCGTGTGTGTGTGTGTGTGTGTGTATGTGTGTGTGTGTGTGTGTGTGTGTGTGTGTGTGTGTGTGTGTGTGTGTGTGTATATATATATATATATATATATATATATATATATATATATATATATTAGGGATGTAACGGTATCAGAATTTCATGGTACGGTAATACCTCGGTATGAATGTCACGGTACGGTATTTATTGAATCATTTACAGGGGTCTGCAGGATCTTATGGGGATCGAAAGCCAAGGTGGACCTGTACAGAATCAGCGTTGTTTGCCGGGTCAGTTATTTAGGTCATTCACATTCATTCATACACCCATACAATCCACACCCATTGCTACTCAATTTCACAAACTTTCTTTACATTTCTCTTTCTCTCTGGTTTCTGTTACCTCAGCCACACGTTATTATTGTTTGTTTGATTGATTGTTTGTTTGATGTTTTCTTTCTTTTATTTTATTGACTGATCTAAGCAGTGATTTCTTTTTTTGTTGTTGTTAAAAATCGTTCAACCAAGATTGAACAGGGGTAAAAAGAATTAGTTATTATTTAGAAAATATATTTGTTGTACTGTGTGATAAAAATACAACAGTTGATTTAATTTAAAGTGTGTTGCGTTGTTATTATTTATCCTTTTCTTTTGCATTGTGTATGGTGGTTGAATGCTGGCTGTAGCTAACCAGGGTATTAGTAAATGTTTTTCTTTTTGGCAAGGAAATCTTGTCTGGCGCCCAAAGTTTAATTAAAAATATTGATAACTAAATTATTTTTTTTGTTTGTTTGAGGTCTGCTGGGAGTGAGATTAAGGGCCGTGAACATCTGAATCTGGTCACGTGGACCAGCGGTTGAGCGTTGGACCGTGGTGCAGACGGGCCCGGGTTCGAATCCCACTAAAACTGGTTTTTGAATTTTATTTTTATTTTTCTTCATTCAAATTATATTTAAACTGAATTATTATTACCAGCCACCGTTACAAACAAAACTTATGAAAATACTCCAAAAAAGTCCCAAAAGTGTCAATGACATACAAATTAGCCATCTATCTGTAAGCTTTGAAACAGGAACTTCAATTTTAATAACAAAAAATTATTAAACCATGTAAAAAAATTAAGTTTCAATTTAGTATTGTTGAAAACTCATCACATTCAACATTTAATCACTCACTCACTTAGATAGAGATGGGTTTAAAGGAAAATTATCATATAAATATAATCTGGTAAAAGCTGGTATCTCTGGGTATTTACAATGTCCCCTGCAACCGAAAAAAACCCTCTCCTTTGGGACTGAGGATTCTGGGACAGAGAGATATGACTTGGCCCAGGTTGACAGCAGTGGGTAACGTTGTGCATTGTCTTTCCCCCACTTGAGAGGACAAACCATGAGTGAGATAGAGGTCTCTTTGCGGTACAAGTCAATGTCTGCATCAATCTGAACAGTGTGCTGTGTTTCTGCAGTCCCCATGACTGTTATAACTCATATTCCCCAACTTGCAGGCACGTGCACACATAGGGCTCTGGCTCAACCTGTGCAGTGCACATGCCCTTTTTAGTCTTGGATAGAAAGTGCCCTTCCAAAATGATCAAAAGTGCCCCCGCAACGCGACACACGCTCCGTCCCGCCCTTCAGTAGGCGCGCGACAACACCGTTCTTGAGTATGCGCGCTCAACCCCCCTCTTGGCTTTACAGTACGCGCGCAACAACACAGCCGATCAGTACGCGCGCGACAACACCGATATTCAGTACGCGCGCGGCGACAACACCCGCTGTAGGTTTCGATCATCTCCAGCTCTTTCATCCCCGCTACTAGAAGCACACTCCATTTCCGCATTACTGGATCTGTAGTGACAACAGACCGCAAAGGATGATGGTCACGCATGGGCTGATGGGAATTGTAGTTTGCGCTCGTTCGCTTCATTCGCCTGAGCAAATTTTCTCAGAAGACCTATAGTTTTACCGAGTCATGCGACTATGGTAATATCGGAAAAAAATTATATTGCGGTATGACGGTATTTACAATACCGTTACATCCCTAATATATATATATATATTGTAGCGAGGCAGAGGGAAAACAGCGACACACTTGGATGAGTTTACAGACAAGTCCCCGGAGGGTGCTTTATTTACAAAGTATGGGTGGTGTAAAAGGTGCTCTTCTTCAAGGTGAGGTGCTCTGGTGCTCCGGGAAGTAGGTGAAGGACAGTGAGTAGTCGGGTGAAGGATCGTCACGAGCTGGAGTCCGCTACGGAGAGACAGAGAGACAAGCATTAGCACAGGGAGTCATTGAGAGAATGAAGCTCATCTTCTCCTGGCGTAGGTTGGGCTTATATGCCTCTCTGTGTGATGCCGTCCAGCTGTGAACGATCCTGGCTTGATTATGGTCCAGCTGGGTAGAATTAGCGACCAGGGCGACGTGGCATGTGAGCGCTCGTTACATTCCCCCCCCCCCTTAGCGTCGTCCTGGTCCTGGGTGTCCTGCGGAGGAAAGGTAGAGTATTGAGAGGGGGGGTAGAATGTTTTGACAGACCTGCCCATCCTGACCATAGCCTTGAAAGCCCGTCGGCGTTTCCGTGGGAGGCCCCGGCTCGATGTTGAACTGTGAAATTGTAATCCTGGAGCGACAGGAAACATCTGGTGACTCGAGCGTTGTTATTTTTCGCTGTTGACATCCACTGTAGGGGAGCGTGGTCGGTCACCAGGGTAAATCTTCTGCCAAGGAGATAATACCTGAGCTCCAGGATTGCCCACTTGATCGCCAGGGCCTCTTTTTCCACCGTGGCGTACCGGGTCTCTGCAGGGGTAAGCTTCCGACTCACGTACATGATGGGGTGTTCTTCATCGCCGTGGACCTGGGAGAGGACCGCGCCCAGGCCCGAGTCGGAAGCGTCTGTCTGTAGAATGAAGGGACAGCCGAAGTCAGGTGCGTGCAGTACCGTTGAGGATGTGAGTGCCTTCTTCAGGGCTCGGAACGCGCCATCTGCTTCCCTGTTCCACTGTATCCTCTCCGGCTGCCCCTTTTTGGTCAGGTCTGTCAGAGGGCTGGCTATGGATGAGAAATTGGGAATAAAACATCTATAGTAGCCCGCTAACCCCAGAAACGCACGTACCTGGGTCTTTGTGGTGGGTTGTGGAGTTTCTTGTAGTGCTCTGATCTTGTTCTGTTGTGGCTGTATGAGACCTCTACCGATGTGGAAACCGAGGTATTTGGCTTCTGCTAGACCCAGGTGGCATTTCTTGGGATTAGCTGTGAGCCCAGCCCTACGAAGATCAAGGAGCACCCTTCGTAACCGGGATAGATGTTCCTCCCATGACTCGGAGTGGACGATTAGGTCGTCGAGGTATGCTGCTGCATACGGCTGGTGGGGTCTCAGCAGGATGTCCATCATTCGCTGGAATGTGGCTGGAGCCCTGTGGAGCCCGAAGGGAAGAACCCGGTATTGCCATTGCCCACCGGGAGTGGAGAAGGCGGTTTTCTCCTTGGCGCTTTCACTTAGTGGTAATTGCCAGTAGCCTTTGGTGAGGTCGATCGTGGATATGAATCGGGCTCCACCCAGCCGATCCAGCAGCTCGTCCACCCGAGGCATGGGGTACCCGTCGAATTTGGATATTTCATTAAGCTTCCTGAAGTCGTTGCAGAAGCGGAGGGTGCTGTCGGGTTTGGGGACCATCACTATGGGACTGGACCACGGGCTACGAGATGGTTCGATGATTCCCAATTTCCTCATCTTTTGGATCTCCTCGTTGATAGCCAGCCGGCGAGCTTCTGGTACTCGATAAGGCCTCTGCCGGACGATGGTGCCAGGTGGGGTGATGATGTCGTGCTGGATGATGGTGGTTCGGCCCGGTTTTTCTGAGAACACATCCCTGAACTGACCGACCAAGGCTTGCAGCTCCGCCTTCTGATTCGGTGATAGTTGCTCACCTATATGGACAACGGGAGAAGTTTCTTCTGAGAAGGCAACTAGATGACCTGGAGCTGCAACCCATTTCTTCATCAAGTTTATGTGGTATAGTTGTTCTTCTCTTCTTCGTCCCGGCTGACGGACTCGATAGTTTACCGGCCCTACCCTTTCTACCACTGTATATGGCCCCTTCCAAGATGCCAAAAACTTCGAGGTGGTGGTAGGTATAAGGATCATTACCTTGTCCCCTGGGTGGAACTCTCTGGGTTGGGCGGGCCGGTTATATAATCTCTGTTGGGCGCGCTGGGCTTCGGTCAGATGTTGTTTGACGATGGGCATGACTTTTTCTATTCGTCCTCTCATGTCCCGCACGTGCTCAATCACTGACCGTTGTGGGGCTGGCTCCTGTTCCCAAGCTTGACGAGCCACGTCCAATAGCCCCCGTGGTTGGCGGCCGAACAGCAATTCAAAAGGGGTGAAACCTGTGGATGCTTGGGGAACTTCTCTGATCCCAAAAAGCACGTACGGGATCATGAGGTCCCAGTCGCGCCCATCCTCTGCCACCACCCTGCGGAGCATCTGCTTCAGTGTCTTATTAAATCGCTCCACCAAGCCATCAGTCTGTGGATGATAAACGGATGTTTTTATTTGCTTTACCTTTAGGAGGCGGCAGAGGTCTGCCATCAACCGGGACATGAATGGGGTGCCCTGGTCGGTCAGTATCTCCGCTGGTATTCCTACTCGGCTGCATAATAGAAACAGTTCCTTAGCGATTGCCGATGACGTGGCTTTTCTCAGGGGGATCGCTTCTGGATATCTGGTAGCGTAGTCGAGGATGACAAGGATGTGTTCATGTCCCCGGGCCGTCTTCGGCAAAGGACCTATCAAGTCCATGCCAATGCGGTTGAAGGGCACCTCAATGATGGGTAATGGTATCAGAGGGCTGGGGGGTGGTCGTTGGGGAGACGTTCTTTGGCAGATGTCGCATGCCTGACAATACCTTTTGACTTCTCCATCCAACCCGGGCCAGTGGAAACGATCTCTGATCCTTTTAATCGTGTTGGCTGCTCCTAGGTGTCCTGCCATCGGGTGAGTATGTGCCAGTTCCAGAACCGTCTCCCTCTTGGTCCTCGGGACGACCAATAGTGTCTTCGTTTCCCCCAGCCTCTCTGCGACACAGTACAGCAGACCATTTTGCACAATAAAATGTGGGAGGGGGTGAGGGCTGGGAAACTGTTCGTTATCGTCTATGATCCTGACTTGTGGCCAGCAGTGTTTCAAGGTTTCGTCTTCACGCTGTGCCCTTCCGAAATCGCCACCTGTGGTAATCTGTTGAAATAGAACATAGTACAGGTTAGCCGATGATGACTCACCCCCTCTGTCGCTCTCGGTGGCCATCAGCGCTGGTTGGCGGCCCCGTTGAGCCCGTCCTTTGTTGTTCTTCTTCGGACGAGCCGATCGAGCCTGATGGTGGGTGAGGAGATCATCAAACCCCGGCCAGTCTCTGCCCAGAAGGAGGGGTACTGGGAGATCTGGAACCACTCCTACTTCGATGCGCCAGCTGCCCGACTTCGTCGTTATGGTCACTCTTTGGGAGGGTACGTGGTGGGTATCACCGTGTACGCATGTAATTGGGATTCGGCTTTTCCCTTCCTGATGGAACTTTAATGTTTTTGGATGAACCAGGGTTATTGCACTTCCTGTATCCAATGTGGCCATCTGCGTTTTCCCGTCTAAGCACACTCTTCGGGTGGGAGCTTCGGGAGGGACGTTGCGATGTACCACGCACCCTGCCGTCCAGGCCGGGGTCGAGTGTAATGTGGGCTCTGTGGGCATCGGCTCGTCGACTGGGCTGGGGACCGCCGGTCTGCTGCCTGGTCGTGCTGTGCCCTCCACCGGTCGCCATGGCGCATTTACCCTCCGGGGTGGCAGAGCCGCTCTCTTCCCAGTCTCCCGGGCCACGTGAGCTTCCGCCAGCTCCACCGCCTCCACCAAAGCGGCCAGCGAGTCGGGGTTCCTCATGCTGGTAAGTGTGCGGAGCCGTCTGGGTAGCGCCCTCATCATCTTTTCAATAACCACTTTCTCAGCGACCTGGACTGCGGTAGGATCTCCTCCCAGCAACCATAGTCTTCCCAATTGAGATAAATTGGCTGCTTGGGTACGTACCGGCTGCTTTTCATCGTATGACCACTGAGAGAATTGTTGTGCTGCGCTTATGTTGGAGAGTCCCATTCTGGCGAGTATCTCCTTCTTCAATGCTTTATAGTCATCGTTTTTCGGTGTCTCTAATGTAAAATATGCTCGTTGAGCTTCTCCAGTCAGAAATGGTGCCAACATCCTCGCCCAACTTTCCTTCGGCCATCTCTCTCTTTCAGCAATTACCTCAAAAGTGTGTAGGTAAGCATCAATATCGTCCAGGTCGCTGAGTTTAGTGATAAATCTGTGAGCGCTCACCTCAGGAAACTGGCTGGAACCGGCCGCTTGGCGGAGCTGTTGTTCCATCCGATCATGTCTGGCGGTGAGCTGTTCAGTTATCACTTGTTGTCTTCTTGAGATTTCCGCTAGATGGCGTACTACTTCTTCGATTGACATGACTCAGGAGAGGATGACAGCCGAGCAAGAGAGCGTGAGTGAGAGAGCGAGAGCGGATGCCTGTCTGTAAACAGAAGAAACAGAAAAAAATTCAGTGATTATTTCTTCTTACTGGTAAGTGCTGTTTTCTGAATTTTTTCCCTCTGAAAAAGCACGCATTCTCCACCAGTTGTAGCGAGGCAGAGGGAAAATAGCGACACAGTTGGATGAGTTTACAGACAAGTCCCCGGAGGGTGCTTTATTTACAAAGTATGGGTGGTGTAAAAGGTGCTCTTCTTCAGGGTGAGGTGCTCTGGTGCTCCGGGAAGTAGGTGAAGGACAGTGAGTAGTCGGGTGAAGGATCGTCACGAGCTGGAGTCCGCTACGGAGAGATAGAGAGACAAGCATTAGCACAGGGAGTCATTGAGAGAATGAAGCTCATCTTCTCCTGGCGTAGGTTGGGCTTATATGCCTCTCTGTGTGATGCCGTCCAGCTGTGAGCGATCCTGGCTTGATTATGGTCCAGCTGGGTAGAATTAGCGACCAGGGCGATGTGGCATGTGAGCGCTCGTTACAATATATATAATGAAAAATATTTTTTTGTGTTTGTAAATGTCATGTTAGCATTGTTAGAAGACTTATTTTATTATTTTTGTTCTTATTTTTATTTTTATTTTAGTTTTGATTAACAATTCCATTTCTCTAATAATTAGGTGTTTTCTTTTGATGTTTGGTAAATGTATCACTGTCCATTAAACAATTAAGAGACAGTGCAGACAGAATATGAGACTGTGTTAAATTGTTTTCACACCTCTAGTTTGAAAAAAGTCAGGAAAGTGGGTGAGTCCTGCTCTGTTTAGGGGGGAGTGTCGGGGGTGGGACCGAGGGATGGGTTTGCATGAAAATGGGAGTTTCCGTTTGGGCGCGCGCTGATTTTCCCAGAAGCAAAACAAACACAGACACAGGAGAAAAAGACAGTGACTGTTTACTCGGACATCAGTAATCAAATTATTTGGCAAATGATTAATTTATAGAGTTTAACTGCAGTTTGGCACTTTCATTTGGGAACACTTCCTGCATGATAAAACCGATATTAGATGTGAGGAACTGCTGGAAGAGTGTAGTTTTAATGGAGTGTTTGATACCACACAGCGAATAGGAGAAAAAGACCCTCTGCATTTCTCTGTAACTTAGATGCACTCGGTAATTAACGTCAGAAAGCCGTGTGTATAGTCTATCCTGTCACAAAATGTGGCTAAAATCCTACTCGAGGGTAATAGTTTGATTGTGGATGGTGTTTACATGTTTACACTGCATTTACAGCAGATCTGTCAGTCCATAATATTGTAGTGATATTAACGTACTGTAAACTAGTAACTCAATCATTTTGACTAAGGTCTTTAAACACTGAAAGAGTACTGCTGACCATACCAACTAACTTTGTCTCTGAACAAACAAACAAAGAGCACTGATCACACACTTATCAAATCTGTAGAGACAGGGCAATCAACACCAACTGGAGCCGCGTCTTATTTCCAAGAAGGCGAGCAGCAAAACCGCATTTCACCATTTCCAGATGTGAAAAGCTCTCGGGTAAAAATGTTCCTTACTAATGAATTTCTGTGGCGTGCACTGTAGTCCAGCTGCGCTCTCATAGCTGGAAAATAAAAAACAAAACCTTTGTTGCAGCACATTTACAAACACAACACTGACGACCCGTGTCTCCAAACAATTCTTGTTCTTCCACTTGTTCCGTCTCTCTGCCGTCTGAACGCTGTAGCAGGTAAAAACAGTCTTCGACGTTATCATGCATATTAATGAAGCTGCACCTCATTCACAATAGAGCGCGCTGATTGGTTTGAACCAAGCCTTTCTCATGAACTAATGCAGCACACTCAAAGACGCCACAAAGCACTCCCAGGTACAGACGTCCAGTCTGCACGCTGGAATACACGCAAGAATCTAATCGCCGTGACGCAGCTTCAAAAATTAGTTTCAAACCAGAGGAACGAATTTGCTTAAAATAGCGCAAAAACAACTAATTTTCACTTTTTAGTGAGATATATGTGTCCTAATAGTGTTTATAGCAAAACAGTCGACAGCTCAAAACATGTGTTCTGGTGTTTCGTGACCCTTTAATATTGTCAGTCAGGTGGTTTTTAAAATTGAAAAATATTAAATAGATCTCAGAAGAATGAGCTGAAGATGAAACCGAATGTGTGTGATAGTGCTGAGTTGTTTTTGCTGACACTGTTGAGTAAATGTTGAATTATTCATCAGTGTATTTTTGTGTTTGGATGTTCAGGGCGTGTGTGTGTGTCTGTTTCTCTCCCACAGCAGCTCATTTCTGATCTATTCTCTTTTCTCCTTCACTTGTTTCCAAAAACCAAAAATGCCAGAGAGTCTTTGTGATGAATCTGATTGTGTAAATATAGCTATAAATGAGCAATATAACACTCGTAGCAGTGCGATGTGGCTGTATATCGGCACTGGTTGGAGGAGTGCGTTGGCTCTTAGGCTCCGTTTACACTAGTGTGTTTTAGTTTTAAAACGGCGTTTTAGATCAAAAACGATCCGCGTCCTCACTAGTGTTTCTGAACATATCTCCGTCCACACTACGCCACCAAAAACGTATATCACGTGACCATGCGCGCACTCTGGGCATGCGCGTTCTAGTATAAACAGGAAGCATGTGTCTCGCTCGGCATTTGGTTATTGTTAGTCAACAAACGCCGGTTGAACAATGAACGCGATGGCAAAGAAAGCAAGAGAGATATTTTTGTGGACAGACGACGAGGTTGAGTTGTTACTAAACGTAACAAATGAATAACTGCACAATGGCATCTAAAACAGACAACAGTGCAAACAACGCTCCCATTTCTGTGTCCATGTTGTTGTTTACAGTGAAGCTGGTCTGCTGTATCCGGTAGCGTTAAAGCCATGTGTTATAGTCATGTGATAGGGGCTTGACGAATAAGGGAAGGATACGCCACGACGCAAAAGCCCCAATAAGGTAGCGAATCTCAGCAGCCCCGCCTCCGTTTCCAGATGTCTCCGTTTTCCCTCATCCACACTGAGACGGAGCAGCAGCGCTTCAGAATGAAAACGGCCTCTCCAGCGTTTCCAAAACGCTCCGTTTTCGGTGCGCGAAAACTCCAACGTAGTGTGGACGGATGGCGTAACCGTAGCAAAACTTATACGTTTTCAAACTAAAACGCATTAGTGTAAAGGGGGCATAGTGTCCCCCCAATGCTGATATACAGCCACATGGCACTGCTACTTGTGTGATATTGCATTTATACAACAGTTCAACAACATATTCGTGTGTATAAAAAAGAAAATCAAACACAGAGAGTCTCAAAACTCTTTTGTATGAGGAACTTCTGTCTTCCGCCATTCATTCACATCAGCAGCTGACGTCAGAACAGCGGAAACCGCTGCTCATTCACCACCGTCACTGTAGAGCTAGTGTTTGAGTGATTCTCTAGCGTAATGTCTAAAGTGAAGACAAAACAGCTGATCTTCATCACATTTTAAGATTATAAGGCTAAACAGCATGAAATGCCATCAGTCTACAGAGATTTCCCAGTATCTCTCTGTTGTAATCAGGAGATCACAGTAATTAACCCCAAAAAAGCCAAAGCAAAGCAAACACTAGCAGATTACTATGGTATAAATACAGCACTACAACATACACAAGACAGAGATCGACTTAGACAGTCACTTACCTGTTTAATAATGATTTGATCAGCTGTAGTTTGAAATGTACACAGTTTTTGTCCCTTAGAACTTATCATGCGGTCTCTGTCGCCATCTTATAGCAGAGCATTAACCATCTTTGCTCTGCTCATCTGTACTTATTTATTTTAAAGGCTCTCTTAGGTAAATTATCATCCGATAACTTTAACCAGTACGCTAGATCTGGTTCATGTTTTCGTTTAACAGTCGTTTTGTCCGTGCTTTTTCCTTTTATGCTCCCATGGCTTGGATTGACCTGCAAAATCAGCTCGATCTTGACACACTTCTGACTCTGAGTACTTTTAAACATTTTCTGTACGACATCTTAAAGAACACTTGTAATTGTTTTGTTATGATCTGATGTTTTTATGAACGGTGATTTTGTAATTTTGTGGTTTTGTTTTTGTGATTTTTATGTGAAACCTGCCTTATTGACCAGGTCTCACTTGAAAAGGGACAGTACTGTCTCAATGTGATCTCCTGGCTAAATAAAGGAAATAAAGATGTGTTGAATCTTAGAAATTATAGTTTCTGATAAAGAGACTAAGCCAAAGGAAAACTAATGAATGTAGCTTTTAGGTTTCAAGTATTTAGCTTAATAATAATTGTAATAATAATATTATTATTATAATAAAATAACATTTACCTTTAAAATATTAAAAATATTTTACTATATATTTGTATATATATATATATATATATATATATATATATATATATATATATATATATATATATATATATATATATATATATATAATAATTTTGGACTTTACTGTAAATATATATATAATTTTTTATTTTTTATTTTTACAGTAAAGTCCAAAATTATTCATACCTCTGGCAAATTCTGACCTAATGTTTTATTCAAATGTAAAATAGAAGTTGAGAAATACTTTTTTTGTCCATAATGATGCCTCTTGCACATCATCTTTTTATCTTTTGGGAGAAGCCTTTAAGTCAATCAACTTTAAGTCAGAATTTGCCAGGGGTATGAATAATTTTGGTCAATAATGACAATCCCGGATAGGGTTGCACGATATTGGAAAAAACTCAATTGCGATATATTATTTTTATGCGATTATACACTCACCGGCCACTTTATTAGGTACACCTGTCCAACTGCTTGTTAAATCTAATTTCTAGTCAGTCAATCACATGGCAGCAACTCAATGTATTTAGGCATGTAGACATGGTCAAGACGATCTGCTGCAGTTTAAAGTGAGCATCAGAATGTGGATGAAAAGGGATTTAAGTGACTTTGAACGTGACATGGTTGTTGTTTAGGACCACAGTGTCTCCATCTTCTGATGGCTACTTCCAGCAGGATAACGCAGCATGTCATAAAGCTCAATCATCTCAGACTGGTTTCTTGAACATGACAATGAGTTCACTGTACTCAAATGGCCTCCACAGTCACCAGAACTCAATCCAATAGAGCAGCTTTGGGATGTTTAGGAACGGGAGATTGGCATCATGGACGTGCAGCCGACAAATCTGCAGCAACTGTGTGATGCTATCATGACAATATGGAGCAAAATCTCTGAGGAATATTTCCAGTAGCTTGTTGATTCTATGTCATGAAGGATTAAGGCAGTTCTGAAGGCAGAAGGCGGTCCAACCCGGTACTAGTTAGGTGTACCTAATAAAGTGGCAGATGAGTGTATATTGCAATATTCAATATCTTTTGAATTAAATAGCTGTATTTGCATAATAATTTGCATAAATTTACATTGATTTGGATGATTTTGTCGAGTGCACAAGTATTTATAAAGGGCAGCACAGTGGGTAGCCCTCTCACCTCACAGCAAGAAGGTCACTGGTTTGAGCCTTGGCTGGGTCAGTTGTTGTGTCTGTGTGGAGTCTGCATGTTCTCCCCGTGTTGGTGTGGGTTTCCTCCGGGTGCTCTGGTTTCCTTCACAAGTCCAAATACATGCGCAATAGGGGAATTGGGTGAGCTAAATTGTCTGTAGTGTATGTTGTCAATGGAAGTGTATGGGTGTTTCCCAGTGATGGGTTGCAGCTGGAAGGGCATCCACTGCATAAAACATATGCTGGATGAGTTGGCGGTTCATTCTGCTGTGGCGACCCCGGGTTAATAAAGGGACTAAGCAGAAAAGAAAATGATTGAATGAATGAAGTCCTAGTAAAATCAGTAGAGTAATGGTAGAAATTGTTTTCTTTTTGAGACATAATAGCAGTATTCAGGTACACAAATTGAATAATCAAATGTAATATAACAGCGTAGTTTTCATTGTGTGCATATATACTTAAATATATAATTACTCCTTAAAGTTGGAAACATATTTTTTGTGCATGAATGCTTTAGATGCTTACACAATCACTGGCCATAAAAACAAACACTGGTCCACATATTCCTGCCTCAACATTGCAGATCCTGTGGTTTGTGTCTATTGCCGATGCACATGTTGCAATATCAATGTTCAAACCATATATTGTGCGGCCCTAATCTCTGAATGTGAATGCAGATCTAACTAATGTCAAACAATGACTCGACTTTGATTTTAGATGAAATGATCCTCTTGACGGCTTCACTAGGGGGAGCTGTTTAATTCAGCAGTCATAAATGCACATAATATTAGAAAGACCTCTTTATGTAAAGAACAATTATATGATAATCAATAGGGTAATAAGTGATAATGGCAAATAGATAATGGCTGTTACACCTTGGAAATGCAGTATATTCATAATAATTGTACACACTGGAGTCATAGCATTCACTCATATCCTGTTCTCAGTCAACAAAATCTTCAAATAAAGCAGAGAAACACGTCTCTTTATTTAACTTACATTAAATTGGTTTTAAACTGATGTCACTGAACTCCTTTTAAGCATTAAAACTGGTCATGTGATATGATGAGACCCCCGGTTCAGACTTCAGGACTGTAATGGGCTCTAATCGTGCTGTGCGATTGATACGGTTTGTTTTTCATTGATTCTGATGGACTGTTTGATGAGCACAATGACACACACGTATAATTAAGTCTGTTACACGCCGTCTGTGCCAAGAAGGGGATATAATCCACTTAAGAGCCGGCGGAGAAACTTCTGGAGCTCATCCAGCCCTAGCAATGAGCACAAATAGAGCATCAGATGCTCTGTGTTAAAGGCACAGTGCGCTAAAATACAATCGGTATAATAATGCAATTATTATGATTATTATGTCGTAATTTAATGCATTAATGTCGAAATTTATGCACTGTTAGGTTATACAGAAGCTTGAATTACTCGTATTTTACTCTGTGGAGCACAGAAGGAGATGTTTAGCAGAATGTTTGTGCTGCTCTGATGCAGTCTGAAGCTTATCAACTCCAAAAAAGGAGCAAAAGCATCATAACAGTTGTTCCTATTCTTATCTATAAGTATAACGACTCTCTTAACTTGCTTGGTTCTGTGTATTTGGTTGTTTTAGCTTTTATAATATGACAATATGGATGTAAAATGTTGTCAGTTTAGACTAATAATAATAATAATTAACAATAATGGTAAATCAATTATAAATGTATAATTTAAAATAGATATTTCACAATTTTATTATATTCAGTTCTTTATTAGTATGAAAATTTTTTTAAAAATTCCAAAAAAATATTTCTCTAGTAATTTTTATTCTTTGTTGTTTTTATTTTCTCATGCTTGGTTCTTTATGTAAAGCACTTTGTTGCCAAATCAATAACAATAAGCATATGATGCATACAACATATTGATAGAAGTAGGTAGTTTTATTCAAATAAGCTGTATTGACATGACTATTGCCAGTATTGCCCTGACACTCCACTATTTTACAAAAAGTCTGAAGTGAAATTATAATATTTTCAAATAAGGCAGTGCATACATAATTTACACTTAAATACATACTTAGGTTAAAATAAATAAGTTTACATGAATACATAACATTTACAAATGAAAAAAAAAGCTAAATTGAATGAATAATCAAATAAATACAAATATGCATTCATATATATATATATATATATATATACATATATATATATATATATATTTTTTTTCTCTCTCTCTCTCTCACTCACTCACTCTCTCACTAACTCAAAAATTACTGTCGCTACAAATGTATTACCAAAGCATTTATAAGCTTTACACAAAAAAAAACGTGTGTGTGTGTATGCATGCATGTATGTATGTGTGTGTGTAAGTGTGTGTGTATATATATATATGTATGTATGCATGCATGTATGTATGTGTGTGTGTGTGTGTGTGTGTGTGTGTGTGTGTGTGTGTATGTGTGTGTTAGTGTACGTGTGTGTATGTGTGTATGTATGTGTGTATGTATGTATGTATGTACACACAAACACACACACACACACACACATATACATACTGTGTTTCCTCTAGGATTTTTTCCAGCTGTGGCGGCAGACAGGTCTACCAACTACCTTTGGCATTATTTCAGTGACAGTTGTTGTGAGCGCAGTATTACAAGTTGGGATCGCATTTATGTTACACAAGCATGCAACAATTACCAAATCTCTTTTTTCACATTGTCATTGTGGGGTATTGTGTGTAGAATGTTGAGGAAACAAATCAATTTAATCCTTGATGAATTTAATCCGCATGCACTGTATATATATATATATATATATATATATATATATATATATGAGAAATTCCATGCAAATGTCAACTGCCATGAAAAAAAAATATTTTTACCAAAATACCGATGCCGTTTTTAGGTGTTCTGTAAGCAAGTGTTTTACAGCGCTTTAGAAATACTCAAAAATGTCTCTGTCAGTGTTTTTAAACAATTTTATTTGATTTACCAAAGTCACACCCATGGCAATTTTACATCTGTCACATGCATAATGCAGAGGTGTCACTTCCACAACAACACTTTTTCCTCATTAATGCAGAAACATTACATAAAATAAAACCTTTCATTTTTGTTCTATAGTGCTCCAACTTTTCTCCTTGTGATGAGCATAGTTGGTTTTTGCAGTTTAATTGACAGAATTTCTTCAAGGAATGTTGTATACTGCACTCTCACAGGGTTTTTTTGGTCACAACCATAACGCACCTTTATTTTGCTCATTTAAAGTACAAAACTTGTTTACAGATTATAGTTACAGATGAATGTTAACATATACTTTCTCTGTGCGTTTATGTTTAGATTTCTTACTGCAAATGTCGTCTATAATGCTGAAAATTGCTCATATATGTGTGTATGTATATGTGTATGTATATGTGTATATGTACAGTGTGTGTGTGTGTGTGTGTGTGTGTGCATGCATACAAGTCTCTCTTTCACTCTCTCACTCTCACTCTCTCTCTCTCTCTCTCTCTCTCTCTCCCCCGCTCTCTCTCTCTCTCCTGCTCAGTCTCCGGCTGGATGTCTGTGTGTGCGGATCGGTGCTGCGCTGCGGTGTGTGGATTTAATCGCGTCTCGTGTGTGTTTTTTCCGCTGGGATTGCGTTGGGAATATACTGCAGGGCTGGAGGATGAGCTGTTGGCGGTGTGTGTGGATTACTGAAGCCGCAGGAGCCTGAGCGCGCAGCCGTGTGTGTCTGAATTTACAGACCATGAACTCTGGAGTGGCTGTAAACGCAGGCAGAGAAGCGGCGGCCGAGGGGAGCGAGGTGAGACGAGTTCCTGTGTGTGTGTGTGTGTGTGTGTGTGTGTGTGTGTGTGTGTGAGATTTACCAGCACATTCTGTTGAGCTGAACTGACCGTTTCAGAAATATTCCTAACACCCCTGACATTGTAATTATAAGATACTGAGACTTCAAAGTCAGCGTTTGTCATTGAGGTTGGCTGTTGTCTTTAGACACTTGTTATGTTTGACACTTGACACAAATTTAAGTGGATTGAACATTATGCAAATAAGTTCTCACAAAACAGCTCTTGACTTGTGTTGATTCAGCTGGTTTTAAATAAGTATTGTGAACAAGCAGCAAACATTATAGCACAGTGCCTGACATTGAAATAATAGAAAGCGGGACTTTGTGTTTGTCATTGAGGTTGTCTGTTGTTTTGATCTGTATTTAGACCCTTGTTTTATGAAATATCAGCTTATTTTAAAGGAGACAGATGTCAGATTGTACATGAAATGGAAAAAGTTGATTGAAACTAAAGTAATGTGCCTTTACTGTTGAGCTGAACTGGCTAATTCAGAGTTATTCCTAACATCCCTGACGTTGTAATGTCATTGAGGATGGCTGTTGTTTTGATTTGTATTTAGACACTTGTTATGTCTCTAAACTGCTGAAATACACTCAAAAACTGATAAGTTTTAGGGTTGGGCATCTAAGCTATAATGCCGATCCGATACGCATCTCGATACAAAGAATACGATCCGATATATTAGCGATACATTTGTGACATATTGCGATGCAACACGATACGATTCACACCCATATCACGATACGATACGATAATTCAGCACTAACTTATTAGATCAAGTTTATGAGATGATGTGAAAGAGGATGCTGTGCCATTGAATGAGTTTGATTATTTATAAACCAAGCAAAACCAAGACTTTTTTTACAAACTGGCTTTTCTCTCAGAGCCAGAGTGTCAGTTTACAGTAGAGGGCCATTTTAGAACATATAGCACATATTATTGAAGTATTTTCAAGATAAACAGAATGTATAAGTGCAATATATATTAAAATATATATATTTGCACTCTTTCAACATAAAGGTTGAGCATTGCACAACAAGAATTGTGATTTAACTTTTCAACTATGAAAACAAGTTTTACAAAGATATATTTTGCCACTGAATATTCAAAACTTAAGGTGGTGAACTAGCAGTGTTATGCTGCTTTCAAACATCACTGTCACTGTAAACAACAGGCTAATAAAAATATAAATAAATAAAAATTAACAGGAGGAGGTGTTTAAAACCTTCGTTCTCCGTGACACTAGGCTGAATATCTTTGCCGATGAACAATGCAATAACATCCGTTATTGGCGTAGAGCGAGCAGAACTGTTGCGCATGGAGAAAACTTGCAATGCTTTTCTCACCACTTTTGGAGCTGGTAGCTACAGTTGAAGCAGAGCAGGAAGCCGGGGATGCAGGAACACTGGAAGATGCTTCCACAACAACACCGTGTCGCTGCTTCAAGTGAGATTTCAGATTAGTCGTACTGCCTGTGTATTTTACAGATGCGCGGCACATTTTGCAAATTGCATCTGTCCTGTCATGTCGTCCATCCTTAAATCCATAATGTTGACATACTTTAGATTTAGAACTCAGTGAGGAATAAAATGTTTGTTTTGCTTCTCGCACTTTCTGAGGGCGCACCACTAGCTTCATCCGCACACCTGATACACTGAGTTGTAGTGTAAGTGTACACATCCGCAAGTCCGTTGCTAAGGCATACTTTATGTAGGTTGATTAAATTATGCGCCAAAAACAGGTTGACAACACTTGTTAATAAATAAAAAATACATTCTATATTAAAAATATAAGCTGTATCTCGCAAAAACCGATGCATCTCGATTTGCTTCCAAAATTTCATTCATCCTCTGCTTCTCTACCGATGCACTCGCATCGTGCACGCGCATGACCGCATATCGATACATATCGGTTAATCTTCCCATCCCTAATATGTTGGCATTAGGGTTGGGTGATGTTGACCAATTTGGCATTGTATGATGTCTAATGTGAAGCATCGTGATGGACGATGGCATCGTCGTCGTAGGCGGGGGATGGGGGTGGTTGTTAAATATCAATAAATTCATAACGAATTAATTAATTGTAGCCTGCCGTTTTCACTACCTGACCCACATGGTCTTTGCTTTACTTTGAGATGATAGAAAGCGGGACTTTGTGTTTGTTATTGAGGTTGTCTGTTGTTTTGATCTATATTTAGACCCTTGTTATTTCTCTAAATTGATGAAATATCAGCTTATTTTAAAGGAGACAGATGTCAGATTGTACATGAAATGGAAAAAGTTGATTGAAACCAAAGTTATGTGCCTTTACTGTTGAGCTGAACTGGCTATTTCAGAGTTATTCCTAACATCCCTGACGTTGTAAGGTCATTGAGGATGGCTGTTGTTTTGATTTGTGTTTAGACACTTGTTGTGTTTGACAAATTGAAGTGGCTTGAACATAACACAAATAAGTTGTCCCCTCCAAAAGCTCTTGAATTGTGTTAGTTCGGCTCATTTTATATGTAGCTTGAACAAGCAGCAGAAATCAATGTTGAGTGCAGTACTATTGAGCTGATCTGGCTATTCTACCCATTTTTTAGGCTGGCTGTTGATTGATTTGTATTTGGACACTTGTTATGTCTCTAAACTGCTGAAATACACTCAAAAAATGATATGTTGGCGTTAGGGTTGGGCGATGTTGACCAATTTGGCATTGTATGATGTCTAATGTGAAGCATCGTGATGGACGGATGGCATCGTCGTTGCAGGCAAGGGGTGTGGGTGGTTGTTAAATATCAATAAATTCATAACGAATTAATTAATTGTAGCCTGCCGTTTTCACTACCTGACCCACATGGTCTTTGCTTTACTTTGAAATAATAGAAAGCGGGACTTTGTGTTTGTCATTGAGGTTGTCTGTTGTTTTGATCTGTATTTAGACCCTTGTTATGTCTCTAAATGGCTGTTGTTTTGATTTGTGTTTAGACACTTGTTGTGTTTGACACCTTTGACAAATTTAAGTGGTTTGAACATAACACAAATAAGTTGTCCCCTTCAAAAGCTCTTGAATTGTGTTGCTTTGGCTCCTTTTATATGTAGCTTGAACAAGCAGCAGAAATCAATGTTGAGTGCAGTACTATTGAGCTGATCTGGCTATTCTACCCATTTTTTAGGCTGGCTGTTGATTGATTTGTGTTTAGACACTTGTTATGTCTCTAAACTGCTGAAATACACTCAAATGATATGTGGGCGTTAGGGTTGGGCGATGTTGACCAATTTGGCATTGTATAATGTCTAATGTGAAACATTGCGATGGACGATGGCATCAAAGTCGTAGGCAGGGGGTGTGGGTGGTTGTTAAATATCAATTAATTCATAACGAATTAATTCATTGTATCCTATCGTTTTCACTACCTGACCCACATGGCCTTTGCTTTACACATAACCAAACATAAATAAATAAAGTTACACACACATGACTACCAGTCAATCACTTTTTCTCTGCGGGACTCTGGCATGAATAGGCAGTGATCCGTGTCTTTATAATGGCTTTTTTCACAGCTGGTGGAGGAGACGAGAGTTTATTTGGAGTTCACTGTAATTTGTATTGTAATTGATGATAAGTTCATTATTATATTAATACTATTATGAGGAAATAATAACAAGTAAAGATGCTAGGGTTTGACTGTTTTGGTCGCATATGCACCCGAAATTTTATCTATGCCACCTTAAAGTATATTAGGAAGCATTTGTGCATACATTTTCATCGTTTTCACAGCTAAATCGTCACCGTGTGCGCGGATTCAGGCGACATTTATGCAGAATGCATCTTTGCACCTAAAAACGCCAAACAGGAGCAGAGTAAACAGTTGTTATGTGAACTTGCTGAAGTAAAGAAAGCCTGCAATGCTTGCCCCGCCTTTGTGCTCCTCTTATTGGCCCACTGCTCTAACTGAACGCAAATGATTGGTTAATATCAGCTGTCAATCACTCAGTCAACACCTTCTGCCTTCAGATGACAGGAGCTACAGAAGCTGAAGTAGAGAGAATGACAATAACACTGGCAGATTTAGTTTTAGAAACCACCTACAGTTACTAATAATGGCACATCTTATTATTGATCATCTGCTGAATGTTACTCCACCCTTTACCAAGAGTGGATAAAAGACTTCCAGTGTTTAAAGTCCGCTATAAAAATGACTAAAGCCATTCACTGTAAAGTCTGTGGGACGGGGTTTGCAGGTAACAGCGTTTGCCACTGAGTCTACACATTTTAAGCGTGAGAGGTGCTGTATAATCCTTCATTTAATCCGCACGAGTCTGTCAGCCGTGCAAGCGGCAGCTATATGTAAAATGTAACACAGCTCATGAAAAGACTCTTATTGCTATTAAGATGACATGCAAATAATAAGTTACATATCAATTTAAATGTGGGGTGGGGCGATGGATCGGCTGAGCATTGTAAAGTTTAATTCAATTCAATTCAATTCAGCTTTATTTGTATAGCGCTTTTACAATGTAGATTGTGTCAAAGCAGCTTCACATAAATGGTCATAGTAACTGGAACAGTGTGGTTCAGTAACTGGAACAGTGTGGTTCAGGTTTTAGTGTTTAAGTTCAGTTCAGTTCAGTTTAGCTCAGTTCAGTGTGATTTAATCATTACTGAGAGTTCAAACACTGAAGAGCCAATTCATCGATGCGTAGTTTATCGGCGATGGACGATGGCATCGTCTTTCGGCCCAACCCTAGTTGACGTTAATTAACTTTATGTCCACTGATTCCACATTACAGAGTTAGGTTACCTTTAAAGAAAGAATATTTATTTTAGTGAACTTAAGTTGCATAAAGGTAATGTAATGTTGTTTAGTTTAATCAATGTAAAATTCATTATTTAGCTTTAATCTATGTAGTTATGTAAGTTCAACTATTCTAAAATTGATATAATGTTTAACCAAACTAAAAAACTGTTTACGTTTCATTGAGCTTATTCAATAGTATTTTCACAATATTTTACTATGAACATTTTTAAAGTTTCAAAATTTTCCAACAATAAAATGATTAAAAGCTTTTTAAAATATCTTCACTTATTAGTTAAAATATTAATACTAATAAAGTAATAGTAATACAGGTATGAAGTAAATTAAAAATTAATGATTTACAAAAATATGCTTACAAAAACATAATAAAAGTACTCTTTTCTAAATAAAACTTTTCATATATTACAAAAAAACATTCAAAAATAATATTCTGCCTGATGATGATTTACAAAAATATACTTAGAAAAAATTGGTGGTTCATTCCACTGTGGCGACCCCAGATTAATAAAGGGACTAAAGGCTGATTTATACTTCTGCGTCAAACACCGGCGTATATAAATCAGCCCTAAGCCGACGAGAAAATGAATGAATGAATGAATGAATGAATACTTAAAAAAGTTAAGTATTCTTTTGTAAACTGTACTGTACCTTCTTTACACTGAAAAAGCAGATAACACTTCAGCTGTTCAAAGGAAGATTTACCTTTTAAAGCAAAGTAACATGATCAGTACTACACCATAAATTAGACCAACCGTCACAGAACATGCAGTAGCTACATACATTCATCTCTCTGACATTTGCACCAGTTCTGCACAAAAAAAAACATTGTGCATGAAGTCTGCTTCACACAGGTGAGTGGGCTTGACAAACCACCTGTAGAAAAACTCTTAAACTATTTGTATAATTAGCACTTCTTGGGTGTATCACCTCTTCTTGTAGATTTGTCTGTGGTGTGAAGATACAAGATGTGCAGCACCTGAAACGACGCATACTGGAAGCCTGTGCTGGCATTTCTCCTGTGGTGTTGCTATCAGTGTGTGAAGAGTCGGAGAAGAGGCTTGCATTGACAATCCAACACAATGGGCAGCACATTGAACACATTTTATAAGTGGTCAGAAACTTTTAAATAACTCATGAAAGAATAAAGTTAAAGCAAACACACCGCCGTTTTTCTTGTGAAATTCCCAATAAATTTGATGTGTCACATGACCCTCTTCCTATTGAAAAAAAACAAAAGTTGGATCCAAGATGGCCGACTTCAAAATGGCCTCCATGGCCACCACCCATCTTGAAAAGTTTGCCCCCTCACATATACTAATGTGCCACAAACAGGACGCTAATATCACCAACCATTCCCATTTAATTAAGGTGTATCCATAAAAATGGCTCACCCTGTATACAGCACACATACAAATTATATCAAAACAAACTTTTATTTTGGATGCAATTAAAAGTATTTAATCCAAATGAATGGAAATTGTATATGCAATATTGTGAGGCCAACTTATTTATTTGAGTGCACAGTCTTACAGATTTCTTAATATGCATATGGAATACATACATCTTATTTGTAGGGCCTAAATATATCTTGAGTGTACAATATTATAGATTTCTTGAGCTGAAGACGTTTTCCAGCATGTGCTTGTAATGTCTTGTCGTGTGTTTTATGATCTGCTGTTTTTAGGCATGTAATGAAGTCTTGTCTTACTCTCCCTCTTGTTTGATCCGATACCGAACGCTTTACAAGCCACACTTAATAGGGAGCAGCTTTGATTGGGACCTGCTGGCGTAACGTTTTAATTGGCCAGACATGTGTTTATGTCAAATGTGCTTTTCCGAACAGCTGCTGCTTGTCAGGGAACGCTGTTTTATGGCCGAGGGAATACAGGCTTGTGTTTAAGGATGTTTACAGATGTTGATCCGCTCACATTGATCTGGGATTGTCTGGAATTGAGGAGACTTGCAGCATTGAGGAGCGTCTCTGGGGATTTAGCACATAAATGAATGTTTACTGCATGCTGTGCTGTTTGATTGGAACTGAAATGATTGTCAATTATGCCTCAGTTTGTAGAAATCAGCTGGAGATGCATCTTCAGTAATGAGTCTAATCCTTGACAGTAAGGCTGCACAATATATCGTTTCAGCATCTATATCTACAGTAGTCACATTTCAGAATAGGGCTGCTGCACGATATTAGAAAAAAATAGGACGTTTTTTTGTGATGTATATTGGGATGTGAATATCATTTCACCATACAGATGAACAAACCTATTTACAGGGTTCTTACGGGTGCTGGAAATCCTGGAAAATGCTTGATTTTTAATATTGTGTTTTCAAGGTTAGAAAAGTGCTTGGATTTTAGACAAAGTGCTTGAACCTGCTTGAATTTAAATTAGCAGGGTTCGAAATTGTGACTGTTTTGTTTGCATATGCACACGATTTTATCTATGTGACCTCAAAATATATTTGGGAGCATATGTGCGAGTGCATAAATTGTTGTTGTGTGATCAGTTTTCATTGCAAAATATTAATTGCATGCGCGTATTTACGGAGCTAATAATAAGCCAAAACAATCTGAATTTGAATTGTGTTAAATTGAATTATTAACAACTGTAAGTTAATAAAACTGATTATGTCCTATTAGAAATGTTTTGAATTTGTATTTCTTAACTTGATTATTGAACATTGAAATTTAAGACAACCTAATTTTTTAAGTCAGATTTTTATAGACATATTTTTAAACTTTTTTTTTTTTTCATATTTTTTTGGGGTTCTGAATTCAAAGACTGCAGATATTGGGTATGTAAAAATAAAGTTTTAAGTTTTTAAGAATTCAAATTAACACAATTCAAATTCAGATTGTCTTAGCACTATTAGCTTCATATGTATTTAGGAGACATTCACCCAGAATGCATCTTTGCACCTGAAACGTCAATCCAATGACTGTAAAAAATAACAACTGGTCATGAAAGTTTGGTACTACACCCAAACAAAATCTGACTGTAAGCTCATTTTTTGAGATATCCAAACTTAAGACCAAAGAAGACCAAACTTAAAAACATACTTCATCCAATAACAACTTTTTATTTTATTTAATTTTTAATCATTTTTGGGTGAACTATCCCAATAAATCTATGCTCTGAAGTACTCAACAATTGAAGTTGAAATGTCATATTGTGTTTTTTAAAATAGCATAATGGATTTAAATGTGTAAAAGTACATACAGCATAAATAAACAGAATTAACCGTGGTTATTAGGTGCTGGAAAAGCATATAAATGCACCTTGAAAGTGCTGGAAAAGTGCTGGAATTTGAAGTTGGAAAAAGTGTAAGAACCCTGTATTTAGAAGTAATTCATTCAGCTAGATTGACTGGGATGATTTTGTACTGGAATGATTCACACACAAAATAAAATAAAATAAATACAATAGAGCAAAGAAAAAGTGAAATAGATGGTGCTTTATGCTTTTTATGGGCAGTCTAATAATATTCGGGTACGTAAGTTTAATATTCAAATGTAAAAAAGCACAGTGTAGTCTTCATTGTAAAAATAATTTTACAAAATAAATGTTTATTAAAGATACAAATAAAACAATCTCCTGCTCTTGAATGCTTACACAGTCACAGGCCTAAAATTTTAGTTCGTATGGTTAAAAACTGCAGTGACTTCACAAGTTTCAGCGTCTATACATCCATCCATTCAATCCCAAACCATAAAATCTTCATCCAATCCATCCAATCCCAATCCATCCATTCAACCCCAATCCCGCCATCCAATCTCCATTCAATTCAAATCCCAATCCCAATCCATCCAATCTCAATCCATCCAAACCCAACCAATCCAATCCCAATCCATCCATCCAATTCTAATCCATCCAATACATCCATTAAATCCCAGTTCATCCAATCCCAATCAATCCAATCCCAATCCATCCATCCATCCATCCATCCATTCAATCCCAATCCATCCAATCCGTCCATTAAATCCCAATTCATCTAATCCTAATCCATCCATCCAATCCAACATCTCCTAATCTCAATCCATTAATCCAATCTCAATACATCCAATCTTAATCCATTCATCTAATATCAATCCGTCCAATCCCAATTCACCCGATCCATTCATCTAACATCAATCCATCCTATCCCAATCCATTCGTCCATCCAATCCCAACACATCCATCTAATCCCAATCCATCCAATTCATCCATCCAATCCCAATCCATCCATTAAATCCAAGTTCTTCCGATCCCAATCCATCCATCCATCCAATCCATCCATTAAATCCCAATTCCTCTATCCAATCCCAATAGATCTACCAATCCCAGTCCATCCATTCAATCCCAATCCCAGTACATTCAATCTCCATTCAATTATAATCCCAATTCATCCAATCAATCCATCCAATCCCAATTCATCCAATCCCAATCCATTCATTAATCCTGGTCCATTCAATCCCGATCCATCCATCCAGTCCCAATTCACCCAATTGTTGTGGCATTTTGTTGACTGTCGCTTTAAATTCCAACGAGATTGTGCTCTTTTCAAAAAAGGGCGGAGCTACAGATGCCTGTGTGTCAGCATAGCGGCAGATTTAAAAGCAAGATTAACGTCCTGTGCTAATGAGGGAGAGATGGTTACTAGTGGGCGGGGCTTTCCCCCTCTGATGACACGTGCAAAGGGAGAATGTCAATCAAAGTGTCTTCATCAAGTCTTGACTATAACAAATGCAATTAATACATGTTTATCATTAGAGGCTGGAGATATTCACACACTGCTGCCACACAACTGGGTTTAAACCCCTTATTAACGTGATTTTAGCATAATAGCTCCCCTTTATATGAACTGTTTTGCTGCATCGCCTCCTCCGGTCAGCAGACGTGAAACAGAGCTCTCTTTATCTGAAAGCGGTGGCAGGCGGCCAGAAGAAGAGCACTGTTTGATAAGCACAGGCTGCTGTCTATTTTTATCTCTGCTTGGCCTCTTCATGCTGATTTAATGCCTGCGTTCAGGGCTGTAGGACGGCTCTTTAGATGGAGGATTTCAGCCGTCTGTGGGGTCGAGACGGTCGGATTTGGGAGAACAGGGCTCCGGGGGACTGTATAAGAGAAATGCTGACGCTCTTCATCATCATTTTACAAGATCTGTGCTCCTGCAGTGTCTGGAGAGACCTCCACTGCGCACTGATACTCAGCCCACAACACGACATGTGAATTTGAGAGCAGAGAAGTGCAATTTTTGATCAGAATTGATTTTTCAGAGCTTTAAACTAATCAAAGCTTCATCACAAGCACAACAGATTTCTTCAAAAGTCTCGTCATCGGTCCCAGTTTTAAAAGCAACAAATAATAACTTGTAATAAATAATAATAATTTTTCCCATGAATCATCTGTTGAACTGCATCCCAATCATCAAAAATACATTTTTATTTAAATACACAGGAAACAAAAGCAGCTTCAGAGTCTCTAAAGCACCAGATCCTAAAATGGGGATACTCTGCATTGTGTGGTAAATAATCTGCTGCGTATTTTAAGCTGAAACTTTACAGACACATTCTGGAGACATCTAATTCTGTGTTATGCAATATTTACGCATAAATAAATGCATGAACAATTTACTCGCTTTATTTGTGCGTCAAATCTGCTTCATTTGCGCGTCAAACTCGCTTGACAATAGATGCGGATTCACGTCATGGGCAGGGTGTCAAGGTTTGTTGATGGGACGGAGAAAAAAAAAAGGTGTAGGATCCAATTGCAGTTTAATAATGATAATCGTGTTAATAATCGTGTAGTAACAGAAAGACAAAACATTCAAGGTACAAAGTAACAAATAAACAAACAAAACAAGAAACCAAACAAGACTTACTAGGCTATGAAGACAAGAAAGACAAATGACGCAGTGACAAACAATGGTTAAAGAGTGAATAAATAGTCCATGAAATCAACAGGAAAACAGAGACAGCTGTGCATTGCAAATCAGTATAAGTGGGTTCCGGGTGTGTGCACGAGGCATGTATGAACTTGTAGAACTTGTAGCAACTGTAGTTCGCCACCAGAGTTCACAGCGAACCACAGTGCCATCTGGTGGTTTCAGACAGTCATGACACAGGGCTTCTGTTTGCCCTGTGAGTCTAGCTTCGTTGCAAAATGACTAACAGGGATTATATTGAGAGAGTAGCTGTGGTTGTGTGCTTTAGGAAGGTTGATAAACAGCGTCGATTCGTTTGGAGCTGTGTCTGTGTCCAGTAGATCCTTTAGAGGTGTTCCCAGCCCTGATTTCATTAACCCTTCCAGAAACTATCCCTGGATGATGGAAGCTTTCAGTGGTGCTTCAGACTGAGCCTAGCCCAGTTCGATCAACTGTTGTCTGGTGTCGGCAGGAGGATCTTTCCCCGGGACACCAACAACAGGCAATAGGTCATAATCACTCCCCTAGAAGAAAAAGCTCATGATTGGTTAAACCCCAGTGCTTTTTAGGGATTTCCGCCTGGATTTTGCCTAACCAAATTTAAAAGCTTCCCAAATCCACATGCAGAGGTGTAAATGCAAAAATTTGGTATCATTTTAAAGAAAACCCTTTGAATTTTCATAAAACACTATTGAAAGTGTTTAAAATATCTGTATATGTTGTCTGTTATAATAAACACCTAAAAAAAAGAGGCGCTTTTTGTATTTTTTTTTATAAACTCAGATTTGAAAGTGTCCTCTTTGGGTTCTGTGTGGTCTAGCTTGCTGTAATTAATCTTGGTGGTTCCTGAACATGTCTGTAATCATAGGAAAAAAGAAAAATGTCTCCTCCATAATCTATGCAAAAGTTATTGTATTTCAACTAAAGAGAGGTGCTGTACAAGCCACAGAGAGCGATCATTGTTTTCATATTTCTCTATTCTGTTGTCTGATCAAACATAATTCACTGTGTTTGGAGCACATCAGACATATAAAAGGATTACTTATGCACATCTCCTCAAAAACAGAGGACGAATGGCCCTGAAGGGCACAGCGTAAGGTAAGAGATGACAGCTGTCTGTGCTATCTGGGGCTGCTTATTGATCATAAATGTATTGTTTTCACTTCTCCACCATGGAAACACCGCGATTCATTCCTTAACTGATTGATAAGTGAATATAATTCAGTAAAGAGAACGCTAGAACCGTATCAACACCGGCAAGAGCTTTCATTTGAGCTATAACTTGTACATGTGTCTTATATGAACCATATGAAAATGAACCAATGTTCAATACCCAGCTCGGGTATCCAAAATACTGTGTATTTAAGTGTAAATAAGTTTTGTACAGTACATTAAAAACCAAAGTGATGCATATGTGCATAAAATATAGATTCGACAGTTTTAAACAAAACCACTTAAGGGGCTCTGGTGCAATGCTAACCCCTTTAAATCTTAAAAGGGAAATTCGATGACGTCATGGACCCGGTACCGCCGCTAATGTCCGCTGACGTTTTCCAATTTGAGCGATTTGTGCAATACGCGTATCAATCACTTCAATCGCGCAAAACA
>NC_141025.1:2532500-2547500 GCF_052040795.2 Danio rerio | reverse complement strand
AGTTTTATACAATAATTAAGGTCAATATTATGACCCCTCTTAAGAAATATAAATACACACTACATCAAGGTTTTATTAGTTAATTTTAGTTAATGCATTTACTAACATGAACAAACAATGAGCAGCATATTTATTACAGTACTTGCTCATGTTTGTGAACGTTAGTTAATGAATATACAGTCGTTCATTAGTTGATGTTAACGCACGATGCATTGGCTAATGTTAACAGGCATGACTGTAGATGTTAACAATGCATAAGTAAATGTTGAACTATGATTAATGAATGATGTACAAGTAATGTTTCACTATTAGTTCATGTTAGTAAATACATTACCCAATTAAACCATAAATTTATTTGGCTACAGAAGAAACCACTGACTTGCATAATTACACTAATTAGGCCTTTTAATTGCACTTTGAGCTTAATCAAAGTATCTTGCAAAAAAACAATGAAGAAAAATTATTATTATTATTATTTATTTTGTATTATTATTTATTTAATTTATTATTATTATTATTATTATCATTATCATCATCATCATTATTATTATTATTATCATTTTTATTATTATTATAATTATAATTATCATCATTATTATTATTATTTTATTATTATTATTATTATTATTGTGTTATCATTATTATCAATGTTATTATTATTATCATCATCATTATTATTATCATTGTTATTACCATTTTTATTATTGTTATCATTATTATTATTATTATTATTATTATCATCATCATTAATATAATTTTTATTATTATCATCATCATCATCATCATCATCATCATTATTATCATCATTATAATTATTATTATTATTATTATCATCATCATTAATATAATTTTTATTATCATCATCATCATCATTATTATCATCATTATTATTATTATCATTATTATTATCATCATCATTAAAATAATTTTTATTATTATCATTATCATCATTATTATTATTATTTTTAATTTTATTATTGTGTTATCATAATTATCGTTTTTATTATTATCATCATTATAAATGTTTTATTATAATAATTATTATTATTATTGTGTTATTATAAATATCATTATTATAATTATAATAATATTAATAATTATTATTATTATTATTATTATTTAATTCAATTCAATTCACCTTTTTTTAAAGTGCTTTTACTATGTAGATTGTGTCAAAGCAGCTTCACATAAAAGGTCATTTTTAAATTGGACCCGTATAGTTCAGTATTTTAGTGTTTAAGTTCAGTTCAAGCAGTTCAGTTCAGTATTATTATTATTAATTATTATTATTATTATTATTGTTCATTCATTCATTCATTTTCTTGTCGGCTTAGTCCCTTTATTAATCTGGGGTCGCCACAGCGGAATGAACCGCCAACTTATCCAGCAAGTTTTTACGCAGTGGATGCCTTTCCAGCTGCAACCCATCTCTGGGAAACATTTATTATTGTTATTATTATTAATATTATTATTATCATTATTATTATTATTATTATCATTATTGTTATTATTATTATTATTATTATTATTATTATCATTATTTTTATTATTATTATTATTATTATCATTATTGTTATTATTATTATCATTATTGTTATTATTATTATTATTAGTTATTATTAATAATAATATTATTAATAATAATCATGCTATTATTATTATTATTATTATTCTAATTGATTTAATTTTAATTATAATAACACTGGTTGCATCTCATGCTTTGAGTGTCTCACCATTACCTTTGCAGCCATTAAAGAAGCCATATAATGTTGAAATGTGTTCCTGTTTTAAGAATAGTGTATACGCAGAAGGAATTTTAATATCTCAGTAACCCAGCAAAAGCACTTCTGGTGAACTGCATGCCGTCACAGATTCACTGCATTTAAGGTGTAATTTCTTTAAAAATCAGTGATCTTCAGTGCCTGCTTGATATTTAATATGAAGTGGGTCTCAGAATATACAAGAAGCACTGCATTACATTCCTTACATCTGCATCATTTCTGTAATATATGGAAATGTGTTTTACTCCAGTATTTTCAGCACTCGCTCCTGCTCCTGACGGTGCTTGTGCTTAAACAGTCTTTCATCTCGTTTTACGCTTGAGCAGCTAAGTGAAGGCTGAAGTCTGTTTAATTGATTGTATTTTAATTACATTACATCATCCATCAGGGCTCGAAATTAACCTTTTTGCTTGGTAGCACCGGTGCTCCTAACTTTAAAAAGTTAGGCGCATCAGCCAAAATTTAGTCGCACCCACCAATTATGAGCACCGTTACTACAAGTTTTATACAAACAGATTTATTGTATTTGAAATCAACACTAATTAAACTAACAAGCAAAAAAATAATAATATAAATATGCGTGCGTGAGGAAAATATGTCTCAACGAAATCCCGTGATCACAAGAAAATAGATTTTTATAACATAACTGAGTGACCAAAGCACGGAGCGCTCACCGGCCCTGCACGCACTGCTTGAATGAATCTGTTACAATCTGAACGGTATAACGTTAACTGTGCTGTTCTCACAAGTGCTGTCTGATATTGCACTGATGCTTTTGACACATATTGTACCTTATTGTATGCATACGTCATGTTAATAGCAATACCGGTCTTTTCATGAGTAAGTTAGCGATATTAATTTACTCAGTGTAAGCCCGTTTGCGTTGGTGTACGTGATGTTAAATTTGACATATAGCTGCCCCTTGCACGGCGGACAGCATCTGGCAATTATATGAAGGATTAAACAGAAGCTCTCGTGCTGGATGTGGCAAACAGTTACCTGAAAACTCCATCCCACAGACTTTTTATAGTGGACTTGAAGCCAACAGAAGTCTTCTACTCTTGGAAAAGTGTAGATGGTGGATTAACATTCAGCACATGATCACCAGTAAGATTTGTCATTATTTGTAACTAGATGGTTTCTAAAACTAAATCTGTCCGCGTTATCTTCAATCTCATCTTTAGCGCTTTAGTTTTCCGCGGTAGCAGCTCTCTGTCATCCGAAGCCAGAAGGCGCTGACTGAGTGATTGACAGCTGATATTAACCAATCATTCGCGTTCAGTGCTAGAGCAGTGGGCCAATAAGAAGAGCGCGAAGCCGGGGCAAGCATTACGGACTTGGATTTGTTAACTGCAGCAAGATGACATGACAACTGTTTTAAACCATTCCTGAGCGCTGCGTTTCCCGTTCCAAGTGCAAACAAAGAGCTTAGAGATAAATTCTGCGTGAATGTCTCCCGAATCCGCGCATGTGGTGAACATTTTGCAGTAAAAACTGGTCGCACACAACAATTTTAAGCACTCGCAGAAATGCTCCCAAAAATATTTTATGGTCGCATAGATAAAATTTCGGGCGCATATGCGACCAAAATGGTCGCAATTTCGAGCCCTGTCCATGCTGTGAAAGGAAGTGTATGAAATTGAAAATAGTCACATTAACCATTCGCCGGAAGTTTGTCGGTAGTGGATAAGCATAAACCCCATAAGAGCCATGGTATGACCATCATTTACCCCTGTTTAAGCCCCATCATGTTCATCAGAGGACTCTTGTCTCAACCCTGCTGTTGGAATTAGTGTATCTGTTGATGTTTTGTCCTGCAAAGCCTCCAAACTCTTATTCAAAGCAGTGATGAGAGTGTTATTCTGGATTAAATGCATCGTCATTTCCAGAGCATCTGCTGCACTTCACTCATACATCTGCAGGTTTACAGTCCTCTACGTCTCTGACATGAGTGGAGAAATGCCTGAACTCAGTCTGCAGAATGGAGATCTGTGTTTAATGCTTCAGCAACATGTCCTCAGTTGTATATCACAGTGAAGGAGTGCAGTAAAGCAGAGCGCGGAGCTGTGTGTACATCTGCTGGGTGTGTGTTTCACTTCTCATTTGCTGGAGTTATTCATGCTCTTGTGCATTGCAGGAGTCCTAATTGATTTCAGAGAAAGGAACACACACACACACACACACACACACACGTAATGCCTCTGGTCAGCAGTGGACTGATCACTGTGTGTGTGTGAGTGTAATAACAGCAGGGCTTTGCTTTGCTGTACATCTGGATGCTCTCTCTCTCTCTCTCTCTCTCTCTGTCTCTCTCTCTCTGTCTCTCTCTCTCTCTCTCTCTCTCTCTCTCTCTCTCTCTCTCTCGCTCTCTTGCTCTCTCTCTCTCTCTCTCTCTCTCTCTCTGCTATTTATAACATTAAAGTCTGATGATCTAAAAGTCTTGATGTTTGTGTGTGTGCGAAGTGTAAGTGCAGTCAAAATGTGTGTGTGTGTGTAAGTGAAGTCAAAGTGTGTGTGTTGCTGAAGTCAAAATGTAAGTGCATTCAAAGTGTGTGTGTGTAAGTTCAGAGAGAGGGTGTGTGTGTGTGTCCATGTATATGTTAGTGCATTCCAAGTTTGTGTGTAAGTGTAGTCTGTGTGTGTAAGTGTAAGAGCAGTCAAAGTGTGTGTGCAAGTGTAATGAGTGAAAGTGGTGTGTGTGTGTGTGTGTAAGAGTAGTCAAAGTGTGTGTGCAAGTGTAATGAGTGAAAGTGGTGTGTGTGTGTGTGTGTGTGTGTGTGTGTAAGAGTAGTCAAAGTGTGTGTGCAAGTGTAGTGTGTGTGTGTGCGCGCGCGCACAAGTGTAGTGAGTGTAAGCACGCTCGCGTGTGTGTAAGAGCAGTAAAGTGTGTGTTCAAGTGTAGTGAGTGTAATTGTGTGTAAATGTAGTGTGTTTGTGCGTGCGTGTGTGTGTGTAAGAGCAGTCAAAGTGTGTGTTTAAGAGAAGTGAGTGTAAGCGTGCATGTGTATGTGCAAGTGTAGTGTGTGTGTGTGTGTAAGTGTAGTGTGTGTGTGTGTGTGTGCGAAAGTGTACTTAGTGTACGTGTGTTTGTGTGTGTGCGCTCGCGCAAGTGTAGTGAGTGTAAGCGCGCGCGCGTGTGTGTAAGAGCAGACAAAGTGTGTGTGCAAGTGTAGTGAGTGTAAGCATGTGTAAGTGTAGTGTGTGTGTGTGTGTGTGTGTGTGCATGTGTGTGCACAAGTGTAGTGAATGTAAGCACGCACGTGTGTGTGTGCGTGAGAGCAGTCAAAGTGTGTGTGCAAGTGTAGTGAGTGTATGTGTGCGTGCGTGCGTGCGCATGTGTGTGTGTGTGCGCAAGTGTAGTAAGAGTGTAAGTGCAGTCAAAGTGTGTGTGTGTGTGTGTGTGCAAGTGTAGTGAGAGTGTAACGTGTGCAAGTGCAGTGTAAATGTAGTCTGTGCTTTAGTGTGAGAGTGTGTGTGTGTGTGTGTGTTGCTGAAGTCAAAATGTAAGTGCATTCAAAGTGTGTGTGTGTAAGTTCAGAGAGAGGGTGTGTGTGTCCATGTATATGTAAGTGCATTCCAAGTGTGTGTGTAAGTGTAGTCTGTGTGTGTAAGTGTAAGTGCAGTCAAAGTGTGTGTGCAAGTGTAATGAGTGAAAGTGGTGTGTGTGTGTGTGTGTGTAAGAGTAGTCAAAGTGTGTGTGCAAGTGTAGTGTGTGTGTGTGCGCGCGCGCACAAGTGTAGTAAGTGTAAGCACGCTCGCGTGTGTGTAAGAGCAGTCAGTGTGTGTTCAAGTGTAGTGAGTGTAATTGTGTGTAAATGTAGTGTGTTTGTGCGTGCGTGTGTGTGTGTAAGAGCAGTCAAAGTGTGTGTTTAAGAGAAGTGAGTGTAAGCGTGCATGTGTATGTGCAAGTGTAGTGTGTGTGTAAGTGTAGTGTGTGTGTGTGTGTGCGCGAAAGTGTACTTAGTGTACGTGTGTTTGTGTGTGTGCGCTCGCGCAAGTGTAGTGAGTGTAAGCGCGCTCGCGTGTGTGTAAGAGCAGTCAGTGTGTGTTCAAGTGTAGCGAGTGTAATTGTGTGTAAATGTAGTGTGTTTGTGCGTGCGTGTGTGTGTGTAAGAGCAGTCAAAGTGTGTGTTTAAGAGAAGTGAGTGTAAGCGTGCATGTGTATGTGCAAGTGTAGTGTGTGTGTAAGTGTAGTGTGTGTGTGTGTGTGCGCAAAAATGTACTTAGTGTACGTGTGTTTGTGTGTGTGCGCTCGCGCAAGTGTAGTGAGTGTAAGCGCGCGCGCGCGCGCGTGTGTGTAAGAGCAGACAAAGTGTGTGTGCAAGTGTAGTGAGTGTAAGCATGTGTAAGTGTAGTGTGTGTGTGTGTGTGTGTGTGCATGTGTGTGCACAAGTGTAGTGAATGTAAGCACGCACGTGTGTGTGCGTGAGAGCAGTCAAAGTGTGTGTGCAAGTGTAGTGAGTGTATGTGTGCGTGCGTGCGTGCGCGTGTGTGTGTGTGCGCAAGTGTAGTAAGAGTGTAAGTGCAGTCAAAGTGTGTGTGTGTGTGTGTGTGCAAGTGTAGTGAGAGTGTAACGTGTGCAAGTGCAGTGTAAATGTAGTCTGTGCTTTAGTGTGAGAGTGTGTGTGTGTGTGTTGCTGAAGTCAAAATGTAAGTGCATTCAAAGTGTGTGTGTGTAAGTTCAGAGAGAGGGTGTGTGTGTCCATGTATATGTAAGTGCATTCCAAGTGTGTGTGTAAGTGTAGTCTGTGTGTGTAAAGTGTAAGAGCAGTCAAAGTGTGTGTGCAAGTGTAATGAGTGAAAGTGGTGTGTGTGTGTGTGTAAGAGTAGTCAAAGTGTGTGTGCAAGTGTAGTGTGTGTGTGTGTGCGCGCGCGCGCACAAGTGTAGTAAGTGTAAGCGCGCTCGCGTGTGTGTAAGAGCAGTAAAGTGTGTGTTCAAGTGTAGTGAGTGTAACTGTGTGTAAATGTAGTGTGTTTGTGTGTGTGTGTGTGTGTGTAAGAGCAGTCAAAGTGTGTGTTTAAGAGAAGTGAGTGTAAGCGTGCATGTGTATGTGCAAGTGTAGTGTGTGTGTGTGTGTGTGTGTGCGCGAAAGTGTACTTAGTGTACGTGTGTTTGTGTGTGTGCACGCACTCAAGTGTAGTGAATGTAAGCGCGCACGTGTGTGTGCGTGAGAGCAGTCAAAGTGTGTGTGCAAGTGTAGTTAGTGTATGCGTGCGTGCGCGTGTGTGTGTGTGTGTAGTAAGAGTGTAAGTGCAGTCAAAGTGTGTGTGTGCAAGTGTAGTGAGAGTGTAACGTGTGCAAGTGCAGTGTAAATGTAGTCTGTGCTTTAGTGAGAGAGTGTGTGTGTGTGTGTGTGTGTGTGTAAGTTCAGTGAGAGAGTGTGCCTGTGTCGGTGAATGTGTAAACGCAGTCCAAGTGTGTGTGCATGCAAGTCCAGGGAGAGTGTGTTTCAGAGTCTGTGTGTAAGTACAACGAGAGTGTGTGTAAATCATAGACTGGTGTAAATGCAGTGTGTGTGTTTTGCGTCTGAGTGAGTGTGTACAGAGATAATTCACCTTTCACAGACCATTAAGCTGGAAAAGGTGTGTGTGTGTGTGTTTGTGAGTGTGTGTGTGTGTGTGTGTGTGTGTGTGTGTGTGTGTGTGTCTCCTCGAGCACCTTCAGCCCCTTCAGTCAAAGTAAATGCAGTATTTACTGCACTGCCCGGCTCATAAACGCTGCTCTCAAGACAAAATACCTTTCATTTCTGAGAGACACACACACACACACACACACACAGAGATGGACGCTCCGCCTCAGGTTTGAGAGGAGATTGTTTTTGGTCAGCAGAGCTAGTTTTGCTGTAATAGTTCAGGTTAGAAATAAACGTCACACACTCGAACACTGCAGTGTGTAAGTCTAACGGAGCGTTTCAAATGCCACTCTTCTGTTCCCTTCTGTAGTAAAAGTAGTTAGGGGTGTCAAAATGAATTGTTTCTTGAGTGTCATTGTTACAACCTCTTTGATGTTAGTCTAGGGTAAAAGTAATAACATTTAAAAGGTGTGGTACTTTTACAAGATGATGGGAGAAACTAAAAGACACAAACAACAAAACTGCCAACAAAAGTGATTTAAGTTAATGTACAAAAAGTGAAATCAGAATAATGCCCAAATATATATACAACAGGAAAAATATTTACAATAATAAAGTAACAAATTAAACAAAGTATCAAACAAAATTAGGTCAACTCAAGAGTAAGGGGACGCCAGTGAAGCCAAATCAAAGAAATAATAATTAACAAAACAATTCTAACTCATAAGCAAACCCCTTACCTCACTAGAAACATGAAAAGAAAAAGAAAAGAAAAATCTTCAGCGCCGAGCGCCGTAAACTTACCTATTCTGAACTAAAAACAAAACAAATACATAAGTGGCATTCACTTTCTTACCTGGTGTTTTAAACAATGGATTGACTACGTGTATGTAAGATGGAAGTCGTACGACATCTTCCCTGTCCGCCTTACTCTGAGGACAAAGTCAACTCTCAATGATCTCTTTTTGGTTTGGCAGGTAAGAGTTGTACCAAAAGTAACAAACAAACAATCGAATATAAATGTACAGAAATCACAAAGTAGTTCAAAAATGGGCAGAAAATATACTAAATAATTTTATCCAAACGAAAGTTGCAAAAACACACAAAAACAGGATCAAAGGAAAAGCGCGCTGTCATCCGCTCTCCCTGGCGTCCTTATATGTGACCCAATGATGAGTGACTGGTCTCCTGACCAATCGGCTTCCGTGAAGGCGGACCTAGAGGATGCGACAGGTAGAGATGGGGAGAGAGAAAAACAGAGAGAACGGGACGCAAAAATCCCACCAATATACGGCAACCGTTACAGTCATTGAGCAGGTAAAATGTAAAGGCACAGTTGAGATATCTGACTGCTTGCATTAAAAGGCGGACCCTATATCATACACCCGGTGCAATGTGTGTTTGCCGTCATGTGTCGCTACCAAACAAACTGATTTGCATTACTTTAGCTCTTAGTGTTTTTATGCATGCACACATGTCCTGCGCTGTGATTGGCTGTGTTTTCATTGGTGTCACTTCAGGAGGAAGATCATTAGTCAGGCATGTATGAGATTATTGCTCAGTCATGTGACCCTCCAGACCAACTGCAGCCGCCTGATGCTATATATACAGCAGATTACACACAGTGGACAATGACAGATGTTGATCTCTGCTCTGACCACTTCTGATGCTGTAAATTCAACTCTGCAGTCTAACAAAGGGACTTTTAGTGACATTCTAGTAGTTTAGAATAATAATATTATGAGTAAGAAATAATATCTAGAGAAATGAGTGTGTAAAACAACACACAATGTGCTGCAGTTTATCACGAGGTCCTTGTAGCATACTCTACACCCCCCACACAGACAATAGAGCACTGCAGAGTATTAGAAATGTTCAGAAAAGCCACTTCTTCACTCTTTTTAAAGTTAAAAGTTGTTGTGATAAAGAATTTAGCTCTCATAATGCAACCCAAAAGCATAAATAAACAGGGGAAAATGAAAAAATTGAATCTTAAAATTAGTTTTTTAATCGAAATCGATCGAAATTTATGCTCAATTTTGATTATCGAATCAAAAAATAGAATCGTCGATGCTGCCACGCCCCCATGTCACGTCAGCTTGGCTTGCCAAGCGAGAAAAAAACAGGCTTGTTGAAGTGCTTTTTAAACTGCAGAAGCAGGAGACCCGTCGACAGAGCTTAAACCCTCTCCTCTTTCAATGAAGTCGCCGGTGTGGAAGCATTTTGGATTTCCAGTGAGTTATGTTGACAACGTTCGTGTTGTCGACAAAAAAAAACACAGTTTTGCAAGCTCTGCTATGTACGTATTACGTACGTTTCGTCCGATAGACAACACCGGCATCGCGATCCTCCGCTCGCCCCCGTTGCAAATCCGCTTGTGAAAAGTTCACACTCAGGCCCTGTTTACACTGTCTTTGTTTTTAAATGGCATTTTAGAACGACAACGATTTGACATCCACAGTGGTGTGTAGCATTTCTGAGCAGCCCTCCTTCCTCTCTACCTCTGAAAATGCACATCACGTGACCACACACACACAGACGCACACACAGCCATGCGCTCGAGACAGCGGGTCCAGGCAGTCAGAGGACTGCTTCAATCTTTCACTCACTTGTACTCAGTCATTTTAGCGAACACCTCAGATACTGTTGGCTGGTTCCTGTTGGTTGTGCGTCTTTTTTACCGACGCCATTATAACGACACAGATCACTGCCTATTCACGAGTCCCGCAGAAAAAGTGATTGACAGGTGGTAATCATGTGTGTATCTTGCCTTTATTCATTTACTGTATGATTTGTTTATGGGTAAAACAAAGACCATGCAGGTCAGGTAGTTTAAACGGTAGGCTACAAATAATTAATTGGTCATTAATTAATTATTCATAATCGAAAATCAAATCGAATCGTGCCTTTAGAATCGAAAATGTAATCGAATTGAGGATTTGGAGGACCGTGACACCCTTACTCAAAATACAGAAATCTGCTCATTTCCGTGTATTTCTGAAGTGATTTGTGCATTGTTTTGTGTGTTATTCAGTGTGTCTGAAACTGGTTTGGTGGCCAAACTAAAGCAGATGTGTTTGTGTCCGGCTGTTAATGAGCTCCGGCAGGTTTATTTCTGAACTTGTACGTATTGTTTCTCATTAACGGCATACCTGCGGCGTTCCTGTCTGATTAAAAACAGGCTGTAAGATCAGCTAGGTGGTGGATTTGCATAATGCTCCTTTGTAGTTACTGATAGAATGACTTGGATCTCTTGTATTGTTTATACAAAGCCAAGCTAATTGCATTTAGAGCTGCTGGTGCTTTGATTTGACTCTGAGATGTAGATCTGCTCATTTAATGAACTGAAGAGCTGGGTTACAACTCCAGGGTTCAACATTAAGGATTTTTTCTACTGGTCTGTCCGGGCCAATGATTCAGATTTTTACTTGCCTTGGCAAAATTGTCACTGGCCCCAACAAAAAAGAATAAAAAGAGAGAAGTTAATAGCTATTTCTAGTCACATCTATTAAATAATGTGTTTAAAATAATGTCAGTAAATCTAGAATTTAAAATTGTTTAAAATGTTAATAAATATATGCAAAATTCAAAGTGTTATGCAAGCAAAAAGAGCAGTATGGAAAATGTGCAGGGATCTTATTGCAGTTCGAAATTATTTAACAAAAGGTGGCTGACTTGCCAAACTCACAGCAAATTTAAATATAAGCCGCTTCAAGAGCGCACAGATCTTCTTGTGCGCTCTCAAATAAACACTGCTGAGTGCGATTTAGTGCGTTTATGTTACGAGTATGCCCTAGCATTTATTAGATTTGCTAGCAATGTTTATGAATGTCCCCAATAGACCTACAGAGCGATATTACTGCGTGCTGAAGTAAAGCAGCTATACGTCGTGTTTGCTGGCCTCATGCATTACACACCTGTCTGTCAGTCAGTCAGCGTGTAACTCTAAAGGGTTAAACAAATGACGCACAGCACTACTGCGGTTACAGAAAAATTTGCGCTATTATAATTCACTTACTTTTAATACGTGTTGGTGCGATTATCACCCACTATTTAAAAAATACAATGTTTTGAATGAGAAGCTGTAATGTAGCCATGGCGGGATGAATTTTGGTGTGGCGCCCCGCCATGGAAGAGTGAATGTAGCGGAAACCTTGGACATTTTCATTTACCTTTGTAATTTGATGTTGCCGTCACTTCACGGTGCTGGTTGTTACCAGGTAACGGGGGAAAAATTAGCATGCTCAAAACCGAACAGAACAGAAACCGAACAGCAATATTGTGATCATGACATCACAGAGAAGGTACATTTAGGCCGTACTCACACTAGGTACAGTTGCCTCGAACCTGGCCTAAGCACGCTTGTCCCCCCTCCCGTCTCCGCCCGCGCTCACACCATATCGGGCCTCGGCACGCTTACGTCATCGCTGCTGCTCTGTTCAGTGAGAAGCGCTCTCTATGGCAAGCCTTTTTAGCATTTAAACCTTTGTTCTGACTCCATAAATATATTTAGAGATATCTCTTATTATATTTTGACTAGTCATAATTATAATTCGACTAGTCAGAATGACAATAGAGATATCTGCAATTACAATTGTACTAGTACGAAATCAGATTGGAGATATCTGCAAATATATTATGACTAGTCATATTCCTCCATTGACTTCCATTGAAAAATATTTGCAGATATCTCTAAATGAGTTTTGATTAGTCACAATTGTAATTAGAGATATCTCTAACTGAGTTTTTACTAGTCATAATACATTTGGACATATCTTTAATTCGCCATATTTAGAGATATTTACAAATATAATTAAAGATATCTCTAATTAATTTACTAATAGTCGAATTACAGTTGTAGATATCTTGAATTGGATTTTTGACTAGTCAAAATTCATTTGGAGATATCTCTAATTACAATTGTGACTAATAATTGAATAGTTGAAGACTAATTGAAGATATCTGCAAATATTTTTCAATGGAAGTCAATGGAGGAATATGACTAGTCATAATATATTTGCAGATATCTCCAATCTGAGTAGTCGAATTATAATTATGACTAGTCAAAATATAATTAGATATCTCTAAATATATTTATGGATAGTCTGAACAAGGTTTAAATGCTAAAACGGCTTGCCATACGCTCTCACCCAGCAGCACAGTGGAGATTTCTCTACTTATATCGTTTCAGTGGTTTGTTATGCAGTGACATGCAGTCAAATATTTCACCAAACAGTCATTAGGGATGCGGTGCAGTCAGATATTTTACCGGACAGATCCGCTACTTTTGGCACTCTTAAACAATCATAAAGCTCTCGTGCTGCAGGAATGAGGAGGTCTGCTGAAGGTGCAGCTGTCGTGCAGTGAGGAGTTCTCGTCTTTAATAAACTACGGCAGGTTGCGTTCACTGAACAGTAAGAATGATTAATAAATCCATATGAAACAGCCCCTTAAAAGTCACGTCTCACTTTCAGTTTCGGGCTTTGGCGTGTTTTGCACTCACACACAAACGTACCGCGCCAAAGCCCAAGTGATCCGCGCTCAGGCACACCTCTTCCAACCGGGCCAGGGCCGGCCAAGTGAACCGTGCTTGAGTCCGATTCAGCGCACTCACACTTCTCAAACGATCCGGGAAACGGGCCTGGGCACGGTACGGATGGCATAGTGTGAGTAAGCCCTTAATGACTTAAAAGAACAAACTTAAAATGCATGCACTGACAAATAGTCGCAGGCAAATTAAACTAGTGACTAGGGTTGGGGTGTTAAATCAATACTTTTAAAACGGTACCGGTACTAAAACGGTGTCCGAACCAATACTTTTTAGCCACAAAATTAATCAAAAAAAAAAAGAAAACTGTCCCAAACGTCTCTTACGCTGGCCTCGGGCGATCGGGCAGTCCTTAGCGTGTGTGTGTGTGTGTGTGTGTGTGTGTGTGTGTGTGTGTGTGTGTTGGGGCTTCACAATTAATAATTTCTGCGTTTATATCCCAATTTACACATCCACAATAGTCACATATGTTGTATAATAATTATAATATTATAGTTGATCAGGAACTATAGTTTGTCATTGCAAAGTGTATCTATAATGTAGTGAATGTTCTTCATTAGAGCTGTGGTCTAATATTAAGCATTTCTAGAAAGCACAAGAGCGCTTCCAGCTTTAGTTGACAGAAATTATTTATGCATGAAGACTTTCTAAGTAGAGATGTTTAGGTCATCTTTTGTGAAAATAGGATCATATTGCATTATACACTCACAGGCCACTTTATTAGGTACACCTTGCTAGTACCCCCCTTTGCGAATTCTGACTCGGATGTCCAAATGTCACAGCATTTGCGCCCACAGAACTGCCGCTCACTGCATATTTCCTCTGTCAGACCATTCTTTGTAAACCTTAGAGATGGTTGTGCGTGAAAATCCCAGTAGATCAGCAGTTTCTGAAATACTCAGAGCAGCCCGTCTTTCACCAAGAACCATGCCACGTTCAAAGTCACCTAAATCCCCTTTCTTCCCCATTCTGATGGTCACTTTGAACTGCAGCAGATCTTCTTGACCATGTCTACATGCCTGAATGCATTGAGCTGCTGCCATGTGATTGGCTGATTAGAAATTTGCGTTAACGAGCAATTGGACAGGTGTACCTAATAAATTGGCCGGTGAGTGTATATTATTATATTTATTAACTAAATTAGTACTGAGCAAAAAATAATTGTTTAATAAAGTTTGTTTTGCTATAATTTAAGTGTGTATTTATTATATACATACACATTTATTTGAGAGAACGCTTATTTGTATTTAGATATAAAATAAATATTACGTATGTAATGCAAATTATATTTGAGTTGAAATATCTATGTAACAAAATTTAGTATAGTTATGCGTGTCACATATACTTTATATATATATATATATATATATATATATATATATATATATATTTTTTTTTTATGCAGTGTAATTAATAACAATTAATCTTTGTCCAGCACTAAAATAAATATATAATAATAACAATATAATAATGTATTTTACTACGAACAAAATCACACTTTTTTTTTCTAAATTGGGCTGTGATGTGTTAATGTGTTTTTCTCCCGTGTGGTGCTGTAAACGTGCGTCTGCTCTGTTGTTATTGTAAGAGTTTTCCTGCACTGGGTTTGACCCAGGGCAGCGGGTGGAGATCCTCTTCCTGATGGAGATCTTCAGATGCTTTTACTGCATTTACCACATTCCTTCAGTGGGAAATGCAGCACTGATTGTTCTGTGAAGGTCGTGTTGTTGTCGTCAGCTCAATAAATGGTCGTCTTTGCATGGAATTAAATTCAAATGGCAGTTTTATTTGTTTCTTCCCAGACAGCATGTTATAATTTTTATCAGCTTATTATTGTTATTTTGTTATTTATTATTATTAATATTATTATTATTATCATTATTATTATCATTATTATTATTTATATATTTTATTATTATTATTAATATTAATAATAATAATATGTATATGTTTAATTTATTATTATTATTATAATTATTATTATTATTATTAGCAGTTTAAAATTCTTATAATTGTTGACATTTTTCAAAATGGTAAAACTGCATTAACTATCTTATTTTATTATTTAACAGTTTAATATTGTTATGATTGTTTAAAT
>NC_141025.1:2507500-2527500 GCF_052040795.2 Danio rerio | reverse complement strand
AGGGTAGTGTTGTGGATTATTCTCTATTCTGCCGCCCTAGACGTGGATATAACTGAGGGCGCGGGTGGTGAAGGTAGTCTTAATGACGCCGCCCTCTCTATTCTGCCGGCCTAGGCGCGGATATAACTGAGGGCGCGGGTGGTGAGGGTACGCCGCCCTCTCTATTCTGCCGCCCTAGACGCGGATAAGACCGAGGGCGCGGGTGGTGAGGGTAGTGTCGGCGACGCCGCCCTCTCTATTCTGCCGCCTTAAACGCGGATATAACTGAGGGCGCGGGTGGTGAGGGGAGTGTCAGGACGCCGCCCTCTCTATTCTGTCACCCTAGACGCGGATATAACTGAGGGCGCGGGTGGTGAGGGGAGTGTCGGGACGCCGCCCTCTCTATTCTGCCACCCTAGACGCGGATATAACTGAGGGCGCAGGTGGTGAGGGTAGTGTCGGGGACCGCGCCCTCTCTATTCTGCTGCCCTAGATGCGGATATAACTGAGGGTGCGGGTGGTAAGGGTAGTGTCGTGGACGCCGCCCTCTCTATTCTGTCACCCTAGACGCGGATATAACTGAGGGCGCGGGTGGTGAGGGGAATGTCGGGACGCCGCCCTCTCTATTCTGCCACCCTAGACGCGGATATAACTGAGGGCGCGGGTGGTGAAGGGAGGGTCGGGACGCCGCCCTCTCTATTCTGCCACCCTAGACGCGGATATAACTGAGGGCGCAGGTGGTGAGGGTAGTGTCGGGGACCGCGCCCTCTCTATTCTGCTGCCCTAGATGCGGATATAACTGAGGGTGCGGGTGGTAAGGGTAGTGTCGTGGACGCCGCCCTCTCTATTCTGCCACCCTAGACGCGGATATAACTGAGGGCGCAGGTGGTGAGGGTAGTGTCGGGGACCGCGCCCTCTCTATTCTGCTGCCCTAGATGTGGATATAACTGAGGGTGCGGGTGGTAAGGGTAGTGTCGTGGACGCCGCCCTCTCTATTCTGTCACCCTAGACGCGGATATAACTGAGGGCGCGGGTGGTGAGGGGAATGTCGGGACGCCGCCCTCTCTATTCTGCCACCCTAGACGCGGATATAACTGAGGGCGCGGGTGGTGAGGGGAGTGTCGGGACGCCGCCCTCTCTATTCTGCCACCCTAGACGCGGATATAACTGAGGGCGCAGGTGGTGAGGGTAGTGTCGGGGACCGCGCCCTCTCTATTCTGCTGCCCTAGATGCGGATATAACTGAGGGTGCGGGTGGTAAGGGTAGTGTCGCGGACGCCGCCCTCTCTATTCTGTCACCCTAGCACGGATATAACTGAAGACGCGGGTGGTCAGGGTAGTGTCAGGGACGCCGCCCTCTCTATTTTGCGGCCGCCTAGGTCGCCTCTATGGACGCGCCAGCCTTGATAACAACACATGTGAAAAAGAGGGCCATATAACAGCAGTAAGGAGATTGTAAATAAAAAAGCATGTAAGGATGTCGCCAGAGTTGCTTTTTGGTTTCTTTTCTTGTGCATCCCAGCCACCAGCACCCCATCTGAAAGAGTTTTTAAAAATTTTCAAATTTTTTTTAGCATAGGGGTTTATAGAGTCATTCAACTTCACAGTGTGCAATGTTGCAGTGTGTATTTGAATAATGATGGCTGGTTCCTTTACTTGAAAGCTCTGATTTGATGATCATAATTAGTGTTGCTGACAGAGTTCCAGGTTTACTGTATCATATTATTCACACCTTAAAGTTCGCTGGGATTGTTTGTTTGTTGTGATTTTGTTGGTGAACTAAAATAAAGTGGTTAAATAAATAAAAATCCTAATATTCCTAAATGTATTGGTAAAAAATATTCAATAATTATCGATACAGAATGATATGTAACATATTGTGATCGTTTTATTTTGCAATATTGCCAAGCCCTAGTGAGCACTTCTGTGTGTGTGTGTGTGTGTGTGTGTGTGTGTGTGTGTGTGTGTGTGTGTGTGTGTGTGTGTCTGTGTCTGTGTGTGTGTGTGTGTCTGTGTGTGTGTGTGTGTGTGTGTGTGTCTGTGTGTGTGTCTGTGTGTCTGTCTGTGTGTGTCTGTGTGTGTGTGTGTGTCTGTTAGTAAGAGTCTGATTGTGAGAGTGTTTGTGGGACAAATGTGTGAGAGCATGTGTGTGTTCATTTGTATGTGTGTATATGTGAAGTTTGTGTTTGTATAGTGTGAGTGCAGGCATGTGTGGTGTGTGTGAGAGTATGTGCATGTGAGAATGAGTGTATATGTGGAGTGTGTAAGAGAGTGGAGTGTGTGAGTGTGCAAGTAAGTGCAAGAGTGTGTTTGTGTATTTGTTTATAGTGTGAGCGCATGTATGTGTGAATGATTGTGTGTGTGTGTGGGTGGCAGGAGTAATTCCCAGCATTCCTGTCGGCTGGTACAGGCATCACTGACATGTTGTCAAGCAGCAGGGTGAATTAGCTGTGTGTGTGTGTGTGTGTGTGTGTGTGTGTGTGTGTGTGTGTGTGTGTGTGTGTGTGTGTGTGTGTGTGTGTGTGTGTGTGTGTGTGTGTGTGTGTGTGTGTGTGTGTGTGTGTGTGTGCGCGTGCGTGCGTTTGTGTGTGTGTGTGCTTTTTTTGTGTGTGTGCGTGCGTGCGTGCGTGTGTGCGTGCGTGTGTGTGTGTGTGTTTGTGTGTGATCCAGCAGCTGCAGAGCTCCACTGAACCTCTTGCTGACAGACGTGTCACAGTGTCTGCTGTTATTATATAAGCAGTTGTTAGTCATTCACAAATGTTCAATATTATGTAACGTCTGGTATTGGCAGGTACAGACTGATACGCAGGAGTGTGTGTGTGAGAGAGTCATCAGTCTATATTTATATCTGTATCCTTTATGCCCCCATTCTGTAGAAACGAATGCTTCTGTAAAGGAAAAGTGAGCATATAGACTAAATCTAGTGTGTGTTATTATTATTATTATGCATGTGGAGAGGTTTAGTTGATGAAAAACACTGCATAGATGTTTATAGTGTGTATAGATGGAAGAGAATATAGATATTTATCAGAATAGACGCTTTTAAATATAAAGAAAACAGCATTTTTTACTGAAATGTGTAGTAGAAAACCCATGAAAGATCCAGATATACACTCACCGGCCACTTTATTAGGTACACCTGTCCAACTGCTCATTAATGCACATTTCTAATCAGCCAATCACATGGCAGCAGCTCAATGCATTTAGGCATGTAGACATGGTCAAGTTGATCTGCTGCAGTTCAAAGCGAGCATCAGAATGGGGAAGAAAGGGGATTTAAGTGACTTTGAACGTGGCATGGTTCTTGGTGCCAGACGGGCTGCACTGAGTATTTCAGAAACTGCTGATCTACTGGGATTTTCACGCACAACCATCTCTAGAGTTTAGAGAGAATGGTCCGACAAAGAGGAAATCTCCAGTGAGCGGCAGTTCTGTGGGCGCAAATGCCTTGTTGATGCCAGAGGTCAGAGGAGAATGGCCAGACTGGTTCCAGCTGATAGAAAGGCAACAGTAACTCAAATAAGCACTCGCTACAACCGAGCTCTGCAGAAGAGCATCTCTGAACACACAACACGTCCAACCTTGAGGCGGATGGGCTACAGCAGCAGAAGAGCACACCGGGTGCCGCTCCTGTCAGCTAAGAACAGGAAACTGAGGCTACAATTCACACAGACTCACCAAAACTGGACAATAGAAGATTGGAGAAACGTTGCTGCTCTGATGAGTCTCCATTTCTGCTGACACATTCAGATGCTCTGCTCAGAATTTGGCCTCAACAACATGAAAGCATGGATCATCCTGCCTTGTATCAGGGGTTCAGGCTGGTGGTGTTGGTGTAATGGTGTGGGGGAGATTTTCTTTGGGTCCATTAGTACCAATTGAGCATCAACGCCACAGCCTACCTGAGTATTGCTGCTGACCATGTCCATCCCTTTATGAGCACAGTGTCTCCATCTTCTGATGGCTACTTCCAGCAGGATAACGCAGCATGTCATAAAGCTCAATCATCTCAGACTGGTTTCTTGAACATGACGATGAGTCCACTGTGCTCAAATGGCCTCCACAGTCACCAGAGCTTAATCCAATAGAGCAGCTTTGGGATGTGGTGGAATGGGAGATTGGCATCATGGATGTGCAGCCGACAAATCTGCAGCAACTGTGTGATGCTATCATGTCAATATGGAGCAAAATCTCTGAGGAATATTTCCAGTAGCTTGTTGAATCTACGCCATGAAGGATTGAGGCAGTTCTGAAGGCAAAAGGGGGTCTGGTATTAGTAAGGTGTACCTAATGAAGTGGCCAGCGATTGTGTTTTGTACTATGAAGGCCACCGGTATTAGAGTTGCTCTAAGTTTGACTTATTGTAGTAAACAAGCCTAATATCAGCATATGAAAGCAGTGCATTTCTGATCTTTTTGCGTTTATTGTGCATGTGTGTGGGAGATTGTGTTCAAGTGTGTTTAACTGAAACTGAAACTATAAGTGATGAAGCCATAGAAATTGTGTGTGTGCGAGTGTGTGTGCGTGCGTGTGTGTGATCTTAAGCTGAACTAGTTCTATGCATCAGTCATTGCTGTGTTCAGTGTGTGTGTGTGTGTGTGTGTGTGTGTGTGTGTGTGTGTGTGTGTGTGTGTGTGTGTGTGTGTGTGTGTGTGTGTGTGTTCACTGTGCTGGGTGAGAGCTGCAGATCTGCTTCCACAGGCATTAATGGTGGTCTGCAGAATTAATGAAGCAACACACTTAATGAATCAGAAGAGTGTGAGTCAGCACTGCAGACTGTCCTGATCCTGCTTTTACACTCACAATAACACTACAAATCCTGCTCTTAACACACTTACACACACTTCGGGCTCTATTTTAATGATCTAGGCTCAAAGTCTAAAGCTCACAGTGCAAAAAGCATTGAGCGTGTCTGAATCCACTTTTGCTATTGTAAGGATGGTTTAATCCTCTCTGCGCCCGGCGCATGGTCTAACAGGGTTGTTCTTATTCTCCTAATGAGTTCTGGGTGTGTTTTGAGCATAACCTGCTTTAAACCAATCAGAGTCTCGTCTCTCATTCCCTTTAAGAGTCAGTTGCGTTGCTCCATGGTGCATTTGCTATTTACATGTCGGACTTTATAAGTGTGAAAGCTGAACACTTCACTAGTGAGAAAACAGTTAAACAGAGCATCTGCAGCACGAGGATAAAGAACGAGCCTCCTCCAATCAGCCTCTTTACTTTCTCTTTACTTTACTCCTTTACTTTGGTGGAGTGAGGAAACGGTTCTCGTCTTTAATGAACTACGGCAGGTTGTGTTCACTGAACAGTAAGAATGATTAATAAATCCATATAAAACAGCCCAGTAAAAGTCACGTCTCGCTTTCGGTTTCGGGGTTAGGCGCATTTTGCACAATTCCGATTTGTTGCCTATATCAGATTTTTTTGCTTGTCTGTTTACACGTTACAACAAATCAGAATTAGGCATCAAGACCTGACACAGTGTAAACGGGGTTTGTGCGGGGTAAATTTATTAATCCTTTTTTTGGACCTAACGTAGGCTGTGTAACTTTATGTACTGTTTCGATGGCTTTAAATACCTAGCTGAGTTGATACTAAAATGCTTTAAGGTTAACAGTAAATGATGAAGTTTACATCACATTAATCTTATCTTATTTAAATGTCCTTATCCTTGGCTGCATTAACAGTTTAGCTTTCATGTTTTCTTCACATTAATGTTATAGTCTCTGCTCCTGCTGAAAGGTGAATGCCACAGGACTGTTACAATTTTATTGTTAAAGGTTTGCTGCCTTTTTATACGGTGGAGAAAGATTAGATTTACTGGATATGCATTTTTCAATGCCCATTAAAGGAACCAAAAACAGACAAAATGATAAACGGTCATAATTATATGAAGCTGCGAGAATACTCCTGTGTGCAAAGTAAACAAAAATAACTTTATTCATTGATTTATCTATGGGAGGATCAGAAAGCTCTTGGATTAAATCCAAAATATCTTCATTTCAAGATAATTAATGACAGAATTAAAATCTTTGGGTGAACTAAACCTTCAAGCAGCAGTAAGCCTCACAAATACTTAAAATTGATCGACTTAAAACGGCTTGAACTTTATTAAAACTGTTTGCACTAATATATTGTGTTAACTACACTTTGTTCATTTTGTGGTTTTGTTCCTTTGTTTATTGGTCTTAGAGATGAGCCTGCTGTGAAAAGTGTCCCACACATCCTGAAAAAATAAAACTAAAGTTTCTCAGAGATTATGAGTTATTTAATCTTGTTAAAATATATTTCTTAAAATAAAAGTATCGAAAAAAGTATCGTCGAAACCGGTATCGAATTCAGGGTATCGGTATCGAAAATTTTGGAACGATACCCAGCCCTAGTGTCAGAACCCTTACTTGTAAAATACACTTTAGAATCTTAGTTTAAGCAGATTTGATGATCGCGATCATGCGTGTTGATCTAAAGAGTGTCGCTCTCGCTCACCGAAAGCCAGGCTGAATGCTCTGTACTGCTTGCATCTGTTCCCTAAGCGACAAAAACAAACGCTTGATATCGCCTGTCCGTGTTCCTCAAAGTTGTTTAGAATGACATGTTTAGTGATGCTGTGAAACAATGTCTGTGTGTGCCTTTCATGAACCCCTTGATGCTTCTTACGTCCTTGTCGCAGCACCGAAATTCATATGCTGATTTGATCCAGTACATACCGGTTACCAAGGTAGCGGTGCTATAATGGCACCGGGTTTCGGTACCCAACCCTAGTGTGCATGTGTGGAATGGATGCATGCGTGTGTGTGTATGCTTGTTTGCATTTGTGTGTGCATTTGATTGTGTGTGCATGTGCGTGTGTGGATGCATGTGTGCGTTTGTGTGTGTGTCTGATTGTGTGTGCATTTGTGCCTCACCATGTATGTGTGCACTTGTGTGTGTGCCTGATTATGTTTATGTGTGCATTAGAGTGTGTGTGATTGTGTGTCTGTGTATGTGTACATTAGAGTGTGTACATGTGTGCGTGTGTGTATGCATGTTTGCATTTGTGTGTGTCTCGTCATGTATTTGTGCTTTTGTGTGTGTATTGTGTGTATGTGTACATTAGTGTGTACATGCATGTGTGTATGTGTGTATGCATTTGTATGTGTCTGATTGTGTGGGCGTGCATACTTGTGTATTTGTGTGTGTGTTTGTGTCTGCGTGTGTCAGATTTTGTCTGTACATGAATGTGTGTGTGTATGCTTGTGTGCATTTGTGTGTGTGCGCGTGTATGTGTGTGTGTATTTGTGTGTGCATGTTTGTGTGTGTTAGTGTGTGCATTTGTGTGTGTCTGATTGCATGTGTGTGTGTGTGTGTGTGTGTGCGTGCATGCTTGTGTGTATGTGTGGGTGTTTTATTGATGCGCCACAGCACTCGTGATCGGAGTGTAAGTCCATTAAACAGGATCCCGAGGAGATGTGGAGATCGGGTCTGGTATTGGATGAGTGATGCTCTGCACTCAATGCTTTTAGCCTGATTGTGACCCGCAGAGGAATGACAATGAGGGACAGACTGAGCTTCCAGGACTTCACTTCAGCTCTTCATCAGCAGCGGCTCATTAGTAAATTACACACACACACACACACACACACACACACACACACACTCACGCAGACCAGAGGAAGCTGCACTTATCAGGGTGCAGATATAGCAGGACAACATCAGTATCCCAGTATGGCTTGGTGTGATTGTCTACTCTCTCTGGCAGATTTTATTACACGCTTCAGGCATTTACTATTTACATCTGTTGTCATAATTAATCATAAATCATTTTCCAGTAAAATATTCAAAAACTGACAAGTAGCATGTTGAATTAAGTGTTTCGAGTGAAACTCTGAGCAAACTTTGAGTTTTGTTATTGATAATCTATGAAGAAAATGTCACAATAGAGAATAGTTAATATTAGTTGAGGTCATTGTAGATAAAGTCCTTAAACACCAAAATAAAAAACACTTTGTGTGTGTGTGTGTGAGAGATGTGTGCATTTGAAGTGCTGTGAGTGAGTTGTTGTTTTGATGCACTATGGGAGTGTGTGTGTGTGTGTGTGTCTCTGTGTGTGTCTGTGTCAGTCAGTCAGTCAGTCATGCAGGCGTGTGGTGCTCTGTAATGCACTCAGTTATCCAGAGATTGAATGTGTGTGTGTGTGTTGTGAAGCATCTTTCTGGCAGAACAGCAGCTCAACACCATTAGAGAAATGAAGCACCGGCACAGAATAACACACCCCTTCAGCAGAATATATATATATATATATATATATATATATATATATATATATATATATATATATATATATATTGAGGTAGGAAGTGGTGGGAGGTGTGCGTTGGCTCCTAGTGTCCCATCAGTGCTGATATACAGCCATATTGCACTGCTACTTTTGTGATATTGTGTTTATACAACAGTTCGACGGCTTAATTGTGTGTTTAAAAAAGAAAAACAAACACAGAGAGTCTCAAAACTCTTTTGTATGAGGAACTACTTTCTTCCTCCGTTCATTCACATCTGCAGCTGACGTCAGAACAGCAGAAGCTGCTACTTGTTCACCAGCGTCACTGTAGAGCTAGTGTTTGAGTGATTCTCTAGCGTAATGTCTAAAGTGAAGACAAAACAGCTGATCTTAATCACATTTTAAGATTATAAGGCTGAACAGCATGAAATGCCATCAGTCTACAGAGATTTCCTAGTATTTCTCTGTTGTAATCGGCAGATCACTATAATTAACCCTGAAAAAGCCAAAACAAAGCAAACACTATCCGATTACTGTTGTGTAAATCCAGCACTACAACATACACAAGAGAGAGATCGACTTATACAGTCACTTACCTATTTTATAATGATTTGTTCAGCTGTAGTTAGAAATTTACCTTGAGTTTTTCCTGCTCTAAGCACTTATTATGCCGTCTCTGTCGCCATCTTGTGGTGGAATGTCCACTGTCTTTGCTCTGCTCAGTATGACAGGCTAATGACCGCTGACACACTGAATCTCTGAAAATATAAATATTTACTATATATTTATAAATAAAAACTGCTACATTTATTCTTCCATGGCGGGGCGCCACGTCAAAATTCATCCCGCCACGGCTACATTACAGCTTCTCATTCAAAACATTTAATTGTGTTTAATAGCGGGTAATAATCGCACCAAAACATATTAAAGGGTAAGTGAATTATAGCAGCGCAAACTTTTCTGTAAGTGTAGTAGTGCTGTGCGTCATTCGTGTAACCCTTTAAGGTGACAAGCAGACTGACTGGCTGACAGGTGCGTGATGCGTGACGCCAGCAAACACGACAAATAGCCTTTCACTTTATTTCAGGACGCAGTAATACCGCTCTGCAGGTCTATTGGAGACATTTATACATATTCCTAGCAAATCTAATAAATGCTGGAGACATACTCGCTACATAAACACACTAAATCGCACTCAGCAGTGTTTATTTGAGAGCGCACAAGAAGATCTGTGCTTGAGCTGCTTATATTTGAGGAAATCGGCGCGCAAGCAAAGAGATCCCCATGCTGTAGGCTATTACATAAATGCGATCTCGACTTGTAATACTGCGCTCACGACATTTGTCATTGAAATAATAACGTCACCTTAGTTGGTAGATCTGGGTAAAAAAGGCCTGCCTGCCACAGCTGGGAAACACCCTAGAGCAGTGATTCTCAAACTGTGGTTGGTACGTGGGCTTACTTCTAGTGGTACGCGGAGGAATCACTGAGTAACAAAAGAAAAAATGAATACAATTTTAATAATTTGATGTGTACGATAACACCAATGTGATCAGTTTTGGTTGTTCTCTAAAGCCTACGATCCAAGCGCTGTGCTTAGAGTGTTTGCTTTAGTGCATCGCGTCATCAGCTGCTAAAAATCAATTTAATTGGCACAGAACTAGAGAAAGAGGTGCGTGGTGCTTGCAGAGCAGATACTGTACGTGCTAGAGCAGTGGTCATCAACCCTTGGGCCACAGACCAGCACCGGTCTATAGATCAACTGGTACCGGACCGCACAAAAAATCATTGATTATTTCAGTTTTATTGATAATCTGAGTCTGAACTATAGCTGTGCAATTAATCGAAAATCCGATTTTGATTTTGGCTTGTAACGATTATGAAAAGCCATTAATCGAGCTTAACGATTATTCCATCACGTACCGCCCCCTTTCCAGTTGTACACGTGTGAAAACTCTTTGCCTCTGCAAAGTTTAGTTCCACGTGAAAATGACTACAAGCATGTGCTGTAATGTAACTTTTGCAGCACGGGATGTGCATCATTCATGATTTTAAAAGAGCAAAAGAGCATGTGCTGTTGTGTGCGCCGTGCTTAGCCTCGGACAGGTTGCGTGTGTGTGTGTGTGTGCGCGCGCTGCGCTTAGCCTCGGACAGCAGAGCACACAAACATCTAACGCGATATTAATGTGAGCGCTTTAATGGTCAAATACATGCACACTTGTGTCAGAGCGCGGTGTTTAGTGATTATTCTTATTAACCCTGATTTGTTTAATAAACAAACAAGCTGAGAATCAAAAGAGACGAGAAAGAGAAACCATATCAGAGCCGCACTATTCTTAAAGAGACAGCGTGCGGTATTCCTGCTGCTGCCGACTGTTTTCATTAATCAATAATAAAATCAAAAATACAGTGAAGATGCTTAAAGCACAGTTTAAACATAACAGATTTAATAACTCATCTCTAATAACTGATTTCTTTTATCTTTGCTATGATGACAGCACATTATATTTTACTAGATGTTTTTCAAGATATTCAGCTTAAAGTGACATTCAAAGGCTTAATTAGGGTAAATAGGCAAGTCATTGTATAGCAGTAGTTTCTTCTGCAGACAATCTAACATATATATTGCTTAAAGAGGCTAATAATATTGAGCTATTAAAATAGGTTTCAAAATATTCAAACCTGCTTTTATTCTAGCTGAAATAAAACAAATAAGCCTATCTCCAGAAGAAAAAAATATTATTGGAAATACTGTAAAAAATAAATTCACAGGAGGACGAATAATTTTGACTTCAACTGATAATCGTTTTGAATAATCCTGATTACAATTATGACCAAAATAATCGTGATTATGATTTTTCCCATAATCGAGCAGCCCTAGTCTGAACGATCATTTATTTTGAAAAATCCTTTGTTTTGAAAAATGACCATGTTCTCTTGTTACTTCTCGGTCACTTGAGTGCCAAAATTTAACCCACAGGCTAGCAAAATTAGCAAGAACTGCAGCATGAAGCACTTGCGTATTCCAGGCGTCCTCGGTTGAAAACATCTTAACTTTTCAGAAAGCCACATAGCGAGTCATGTGATAAGAACCGACTGATCAGCTTCATATTTTGTATGGATTATAATTTCGTTGATTCCCAGTGATGGGTTGCGGCTGGAAGGGCATCCGCTGCGTAAAAACTTGCTGGATAAGTTGGCGGTTCATTCCGCTGTGGCGACCCCGGATTAATAAAGGGACTAAGCCGACAAGAAAATGAATGAATAATTTCGTTGAATGAATAGCACTCTGCTTCGTTTTTGAACTGTGCAGTGCTGTAGCTGCTTAATTTGACCAGCTACGCTGCTTTATTTCAATACTGGTCACTATGGTGGCACTTGGAGAGACAATTTTTTTCTGAGGTGGTACTTTGCGAAAAAAGTTTGAGAACCACTGTCCTAGAGGAAACTCACTATACACTTTGAATTTGTATGTATTTCTCAGTGAATATAAGTCTTATATTTTGGTGCATTTGAAGGAAACAGATTTAATAAATGGATATATTTTATACTGTAATATTTTAGTCACAGAGCATCTTTAGAAATAAAACGATAATATACTTAAATTCATGCAAAATATTGCAAAAAAACATACACGCTATACAATTTTATAGGTGTTTTGTTTCTCTTGATTTTTGCTGCTTTTAATATTTTACTTAATATTTTTCTCTAAATTTTCTAATATAATATTTAAAAAAGAGTCAGAAATTCTCAGGAGGGCAAATCATTTAGAATTTACAGTAAGATGGTTTAGGCAGCGTGGTGGCGCAGCGCGTAGTTCTGTCGCCTTACACCAAGAAGATCGCCGGTTCGAGCCTCGGCTGGGTCAGTTGGCTTTTCTGTGTGGAGTTTGCATGTTCTCCCTGTGTTGGTGTGGGTTTCCTCCAGGTGCTCCGGTTTCCCCCACAGTCCAAACACATGCGCTATAGGGGAATTAATGAATAAAATTGGCCATTGTGTATGAGAGTGTATGGTTGTTTCCCAGTACTGGGTTGCAGCTGGAAGGGCATAAGCTGCGTAAAACATGCTGGATACGTTGCCGGTTCATTCTTCTGTGGCGACCACTGATAATTAAAGGGATTAAGCTGAAGGGACATTCATGAATGAGTGAAAAGGTTTAGTCTTAATTGATCTTCATCTGGGTGGCACAGTGGTTCAGTGGTTAGCTCTGTGGCCTCACAGCAGGAAGATCATTGGTTTGAGTCACAGCTGGGTCAGTTGTTATTTCTGTGTGGAGTTTCTCCCTGTGTTAACCTGGGTTTCCTCAGAGTGCTCCGGTTTCCCCCACAGTCCAAACACATGCACTATTGGGGAATTGATTAACTAAATTGGCCGTAGTAGTGTGTAAGTGTGTGTGTGTGTGTGTGTGTGTTAATGAATATGTTTAGGTGTTTCCCAGTACTGGGTTGCAGCTGGAAGGGAAGTGGTTCATTCTGCTGTGGAAACCCATGATGAATAAGGGACTAAGCTGAAAGAAAGTGTATTAATGTTCCTCATCTTCATCTTCATCTTCATCACTGAATATGTGGTTGATTTTCCTGTATAACACTGACGTCTTCATTTCTTCCTCAGCATTTGATGGTGTTTTCCCTGCTAAAGAGTGTGTGTGTGTGTGTGTTTTCTCCATCTCCGTCTCTCTCTCGCTCAGCTCGTCCTTTAACAAGTTTCCTTTTATTAGCCAGTCCCGCGTCTCTATCAGAGCGTGTGTTAAACTCCGGCTGTGTTCAATTAGCTTTGGGTTTCCTACAGCGTCACGCTGCATGCAGAAGGAATTTTCCAGGTGTTTCTGTAATGGTGAACAGACAGAGCTTCAGAAACACTCACAGGATCAGCATTTGTGGAGTAACGCTGCTGAAAATACTGCTTTCTAACACCGTTAACTATAAAGGATACTATAAAGAGGATGATTTCAAGCATTATTATGAATCTAAAGCAGCAGCAGAGCTCAGATCACAGATACAACAACACACACAACTGTACGTTTTAGTTTGTTTCAGCAGTGCAGTCTGATTCACAGTTTAGTCTCTGTGTGCTGTACACACTCCTCCTGCTGATCACACTCATCATGGAAATCAGTCTTCTGCCTTTTATTCAGATGATGGTGATTGTGTAGAGCAGGGGTGTCCACACTCGGTCCTGGAGGGCCGGTGTCCTGGAGAGTTTAGCTCCAACCTTAATCAAACAGCTCTTACTAGATATACTAGAAACCTCTGGGCACGAGTGTTGAGGCGAGCTGGAGCTAAACTATGCAGGACACCGGCCCTCCAGGACTGAGTTTAGACACCCCTGATGCTAAGTGTGTGTGTGTGTGTGTGTGTGTGAGTGAGAGTGAGAGTGAAATGTTAAGTTGTAAATAAACAGTTTTAACTAAGGACACCAACACAGCATGCAGTGTTCTCATGCCAGACACTCACTGGCAGAGTGTGAAAGAGAGAGTGTGTGTGTGTGTGTGTGTGTGTGTGTGTGTGTGTGTGTGTGTGTGTGTGTGTGTGTGTGTGTGCCTCTCTCTCTCTCTTTCTGTGTGGGTTTTACACATAGACTGTAAAATATATGGACGTAGTATCCGTGACGTCACCCATAGGTTTCTAAAGAGCGCAAAAGAAGCCACAAGTAGGCGCGTCCAACCGTCGCCATTTTGTTCACGCGTCATCGCACTCACTGCGGGATACCAAACAAGGGCAAAGAGGCGGAGAGTGGGCGGAGCTACAGACACCTGCTGCATTTAGCTTGGACCTGGTTCAGTCACACTTTACTTTGGGAGAAACGCTTAATACTTTATCACATGTGACTCGTTTGTGTTCTGAACACTTGTGCTTGGTTGTACACTACATCAATAAAGTGTTAAGACTTTTAAAAACACTGCTGTAATACATTGAGCCACTAAACATTGTACTTATGACGTTTTTCAACAGGAGAAAAACGCGAATTACTTCCAAACACTTCAGATATAGTCTGTGTTAGTTACTGTAAGACTATTGATGAAATCCAGCATAACACTGTATGACAACACTTCAGATGACTGTTCTAGAGCCTACAGCTGATCAATCTGACAGATTCTGCAGTGCATTACAGCTCTAAATATAAATATAAACGATAAATGATCTTAAATAAAACAAATACATGTATAGAGATGGTATATAAGTATATAACTTTACTCACATGGGAAACGGAGGCCACGTGAATGGTTTGTGAGCACAATTAAGTGCACTCAGCATGCCATGCCATCTAATAATTGTAGGAAACAAGTCCAAAAGGCAGTCGACTGTGTAAAGCCACATAAAACAACACAGAAATACGATAAATATGCCGAGTTCAGTGGCTAATCTGCAGGATTCAGCTGCAGGTGAGGTGACGTGACGGCGACCAACGAGACCTAGCTGTCACTCAAGTGGCCACGCCCTTAATTATGCAAACTTAATATAACTTAATATAAAGGAAACGGATGAGTTATAAAAAATTCACCCCCCTCACAGTTGTCATGAAGGGTAATATTAGCTGTATTAACCAAAATCTTTTTTTGTAGCAGGCTAAAAACACCTTTTTTTCTGCTGTAAAGTTGGCCATTCTAACAGTGGGCTCAATTGAAATTTGCTCTGTTTTGGAGCCAGGAGTGGCCAGGACTAGCGGGATTTCAGATGAATTGCAGTTTTAGTTACTTCCGTATTGGCTTCCTGAGAGAGAGCGGGAGGTTGCCGCTTGGTTTTACATGTCTCTCTGTGTTTGTTTGTGCTTCTGTGTGTCTCTCTCTTTCTCTCTCTGTCTCTCTCTCTCTCTCTCTGTGTATACATGTGCACTTGTGTGTCTCTTTGTGTAGGTGTGTGTTATACATGTCTCTCTGTGTTTGTTTTTGTGTCTATGCTTGTGTGTCCCTCTATGTGTGTTTTCAGGCGCACATGCCTGTGTGTGTGTGTGTGTGTGTGTGTGTGTGTGTGTGTGTGTTTGTGTTTGTGTTTGTGTTTTTGTGTGTTTGTGAGCCCATGTGCTTGTGTGTGTCTCTATGTGTGTGTGTTTGTTTGTGCTTGTGTGTCTGTGTGTGTGTGTGTGTGTCTGTGTGTGTGTGTGTGTGTGTGTGAACACCTTTAATGCTGATCATGTTTCTCTTGAGAGTTTGAGATGTCTTTATGGCTCCTATAGGACTCATGAAACTGAGCAGCAGTGACAGTGAATCCTTTATAGTGCTCGAGAAGATCTGATCTCAACATTCATCTGAAAATCCTGAAACAGACATCAGTACTGTAGTACTGCAGTTCTGCTGTTTTCATTCATTCATTTTCTTTTCAGCTTAGTCCCTTTATTAATCAGGGGTCGCCACAGTGGAATGAACCGCTAACTATTCCAGCACATGTTTTACACAGTGGAAGCCCTTTCAGCTGCAACCCAGTACTGGGAAACACTCATACACTACAGCAAATTTAGTTAATCAATTCCCTATTGTGCATGTGTTTGGACTGTGGGAGAAACCGGAGCACCCAGAGGAAACCCACACCGACACGGGGGAGAACATGCAAACTCCACAGAGAAACGCCAACTGAAACTTGAAAGCAGCTCTGTGAAACGCCAGATGAAGCGGAGGTCCTCCTGTGCGTGCTGTTTTTGCTATGTTTTTGCATCTGCATGTGCGTGTGTGTTGTAATGTTTGTGTCTGCATCACTGCCATGTGTGTGTAATGTTTGTGCTGTCTATGTGTGTGTAATGCTTGTGTTGTGTGTGTGTGTGTGTGTGTGTGTGTGTGTGTGTGTTTAGCTTCATCTGGCTGCACTGGCATCTCTGAAGGGCGACGTGCTGGAACTGAACCAGCGGCTGCTGCAGACGGAGAGAGAGAGAGACGCTCTGGAGAAGAGACTGACCACCGCACAGGTCACTACACACACATGCACATGCTAGAGAAGACGCTGACTAAAAGAAACGTCACTACATGTGTACACTCACCGGCCACTTTATTAGGTACACCTTACTAGTACCGAGTTGGACCCCTTTTGACTTCAGATCTGCCTCAATCCTTCATGGCAGAGATTCAACAAGCTACAGGAAATATTCCTCAGAGATTTTGCTCCATATTGTCATGATAGCATCACACAGTTGCTGCAGATTTGTCGGCTGCACATCCATGATGCCAATCTCCCGTTCCACCACATCCCAAAGCTACTCTATTGGATTGAGCTCTCTCTTATTATTCTGCTTCCAAGCAGAGCAGAAACACATGTGATAATCCAAACTTACCTAAAAGAGAAAAAGTTGAGTCGCATTAACATCTGACTTGTTTTTAAATGGTTTTCAGCCTTTTTATACAGTGTGATCTTCTGCTTTCAACTGTATATATATATATATATATATCATATCGCAATATTTATTGCAGAAAAAGAAAAAATCGCACAGCGTTGGTCAATAAGAAGCTCTTCTGTTTCTGATTGGCTGTGCAGGCTTTTATGAAGACACATGACTGTGGTTCTGCATCTGACAGCTCATTTGTCTGATGTACATGCATGAAAGCCACATCTGCACACTGCTGGAGTGGTGTTTTACACAGCGGGTCTCATCTCAGGTGGTGTTCTGCAGTCAAACACACACATCTGTCGGCCGCACATGCAGAACAGATCATGCACAAACGAGTCCAATCAAATTCTGCTTTTATTTGTCACAGACACATCGCATAATATGCAGTGAAATGATTACATAACCACCCTCGACCTCACAAATAATAACCACACAATAATAATAAGAGTAATGAAAATTAGGCAAGGCAAGTTTATCTCTATAGCACATTTCATACACAGTGGCTATTCAAAGTGCTTTACATAAACAGGAATAAAAAAGACAAGTGTAAGAAAAAGAAAAACAAATAATAAAAATGATTGAAAATGTGTTTAAACGGGTTATAAAAGAATGAAAAAGAAGAGAAAGACATAATAGTGCAATCTGTCGGACGCAGCACAGTGCTCATTCAGTAAAGGCACAGCTAAACAGATGTGTGTTCAGTCTTGATGTGAATGTGCCTAATGTTGGAGCACATCTGATCATTTCTGGAAGCTGATTCCAGCAGCGGGGGGCGCTGTTAGTTGCTGAAAGCAATTCACCCTGCTCTGACTGAACTCTTGGAACTTCTAGTTTATTTGATCCTAAAGATCTGAGTGATCTGTTGGGTTTGTATTCAGTGAGCATATCTGTAATGTATTGAGCTCCTAGGCCATTTAGTGATTTATAGACCAGTAATAATAGTTTAAAATCTATTCTGAATGTAACTGGGAGCCAGTGTAAAGACCTGAGGACCGGTGTGATGTGCTTCTGGTCAGAATCGTGGCCGCAGCATTCTGGATGAGCTGCAACTGTCTGACTGTCTTTTTGGGAAGGCCAGTGAGGAGTCCATTACAGTAATCCACCCTGCTGCTGATAAAAGCATGAACAAGTTTCTCTAAGTCTTCACTGGAAACAAAGCATCTGATTACTGCAATGTTTTTGAGATGATAGTATGCTGATTTACTGACTGCTCTGACATGATTAGGGCTGCACGTTATTTAAAAAATAGGACATTGTGATATTTAATTTTTTTGTAATATATATATAGCGATATGCTGTATCCAGGGATGTTGCTAGACATAAAGATATCAAATTTTTGGGCACAGCTCCAAAACTAAAAAAAAAAAAAAAAATATATATATATATATATATATATATATATATATATATATATATATATATACACATACACACACATATATATACACATATATAATATGAGCAATACCACATGAGCAGCAGTGCGGTATGGCTGTATATCAGCACTGGTGGGAGGCTTATTAATTAGTATTAATAAATATAAATTCTATTGGAATTAAATTCTATAGACACTTCAATAGAATACAAATGTTTACAGAATTATCAGTTGTGTGTTGTCTTAGAATTAGATTAGCCGAGAATTAGGTTTATTTAGTCTAACCTCTCTAACTCATCATCCCTCCTTTTTGCTTCATACAAAAAAATCTGTGAGGAGGTGTGCTTGGTCTAAATAAGATCAGCGTTAAATTATTTAAACTTTGTTTTGCCGACTTGCAAAACTCACTGCGTGCCGACACCTCCGCATAAAAGACTTGTACAGCTATCTTTTCAGTGTGCATTTTCAAAACCGGTGCATTTGCAAATTCACACAGGGCGTCAGCGTCAACACTTCCCATTCACTTTGAATGGGTGACGTCAGGCGTTGCCGAACTGCATTGTGGATCTGTTGGCGCCGCTTCAGAGGCGTTGCTCGCTGCAGAAGTTGGGACTTGCTCAACTTTTCAAGCGCCAACGAAAGCGTCAGCCAATCAGATACACCAGCTCAGACAGTGGCCTATTGCTGACTAATTTCATTGGCTGACTCTTCTATGACGATAGCTTCAGCGCCAACTTCAGACACGCCTTCAGTCAAGCGTTGATGCTGAAGCCCCGTGTGAATGGGGCGTTACACTGGGAGCAGAGCAGCATGTCAGCGTCAAGCAGGAGCAGTGTGTGAGGCGCACGGGTATGTTTGTTTTCTGCGCACATGCTCAGTTTGCTTTTTGATTAAACTACACTGCTTTCATCAGTGTTGGTTTGGTTGCACAGAGAATAAGGTCTTTATTCTGGGATTACCACTCTTAATAAATACACTTGCATGCAAAGTAAATCATATCTCGAAGCATTTACTGGGGCACTGGCGATTATTACTGGGGCACAGTAAATGGGGTCTAGCGGCGCCCCTGGCTGTATCTATACGATTTCACCAAATAATTGAATAGCACTTTATTTCAAGGTTCAATTCTCGCTATTAGCAAACCAATAACTATAAGTTTTGCTTCAATAATCTCCTAATTTGCATCAATTTAATAGATATTAATGGAATGGGATAAATAATGTGTATTCTAAGATTCAGGATTCCTTGTTTATTATAAAATGCAATGGTTGTAAAGTCAAAAAAGTGGAAAGATTCAAGTCCAGTTTGTGTTAAAGATGAGGCTAATGCTGCCGCTGCTTGGCAGATTTCAGGGAAATAGAGGAAATGATGGCAGCTTCTGCGGCAGCCTGAGGCTCAGAAAAGACCAAATTGGCAGGAAAGCCGAAATAATCTCTGCCTGTCAATCATTAGACTGAATTCATCAAACATTCGTAGAGGAATTTGTGCACAAAACAGACCTTCCTGAAACCTAAAATTCGCAGAGGCTTCGTAAACATCACGTATAAATGGTAAATCTGTGACCCTGGAGCACAACACCAGCCATATGTTGCACTGGTATATGTTTAACAACAGCCAAAAATACATTGGGTAACTTCAAAATATTTGACTTTTCTTTTTAACCCAGGCTCATTGTGGAAACGTAGCCCCGCGGACGTTTCTGGAGGTTGCAAAATATGTCCCGGGAGGTACGTATTTGTGCAGTTTTTGTTTTCGCGAATCCGCGAGAGGCCGCTATGCGCGCTTTTTCACGTCTCGGGAGCGCGCGCCGCTCGTGCCCGCTCTGTTCTTGCACATAAAAACCGCCGGAGGCCGCTGTCGAGCGACCGTCTGTCCCAAGCGACAATTTACAAAAGCTGTCCAGAAATATTTAAAAAAAAAAAAAAAAAAGCCCTCGCCAGATTTTGACTTTGTTTTCGAGTTTTGCCGCATACTCGCCCTGTCGCGAACTCGTTCGCTTTTATTTTTTGGATTCTGTTTTTAATCTTACCTGATTTCTGGAACCGCTCTTCCCCAGACTCGATCCCGGTCTCGTCCC
>NC_141025.1:2497500-2502500 GCF_052040795.2 Danio rerio | reverse complement strand
GTGTGTGTGTGCGCGTTTGTGTGTGTGTTTGATGAGTTTTCTCACTCATGCTGTGTTTTTCGGCAGGTGCTTTTGCATGACTTCTAGCAAGGTGTGTGTGTGTGTGTGTGTGTGTGTTTGTGTGTGTGTGTGTTTGCTTGCACACAGCATGTGTTGTGTTTGTTTGTCACTGGGCAGTGTTTCCTTGGTGTGACTTTACCTGATTAATCTCTTTCCCGCTGTGTGTGTGTGTGCGTGTACAGTACATGGATGCATGTTGGTGTGCTTGTGTGTGTGTGTGTGTGTGTGTGTGCATGCATGGGTGGGTGGGTTTTTGTGTCTGTGTGCACATATAGTGTGTGTGTATGCATGCATGTGGGTGTGTTTGCGTGTGTGTGTGTCTCTGTATAGACGTAGTGTGTGTGTGTATATGCATGCATGTGGGTGTCTCTGTGTGTGCGTGTATGCATGTTGGGGTGTGTGTGTGCATTTGTGTGTGTCTGTGTGTATGCAAACATGAAGTGTGTGTGTGTGTGTGTGTGTGTGTGTGTGTGTGTGTGTGTGTGTGTGTGTGTGCGTGCGTGCGTGCATGTGTGCGTGCGTGCATGTGTGTGTTTGTCTGTATGTATATGCATGCATGTGGGTGTGTGTCTGTGTGCACATGTAGTGTGTGTGTGCACATGTAGTGTGGGCGTGTGTGTGTATTTCTGTGCACGTAGTGTGTGTGTTCATGCATGGATGTGAGTGTGTGCATGTGTGCTTTTGGGTGTCTGTATGCACATAATGTGTGTGTGTGTGTGCGTGTGTGCGTGTGTGTGTATGCATGCATGTGGGTGGATGTGTGTAAGTGTCTGTGTGCACGTAGTGTGTGTTTATGCATGCACGTGGGTTTGGGTGTCTGTGTGTGTGGTTACACGACGTTTGTGTGTGTGTATGCACATAAGTAGTGTGTGTATATGTGTATGCATGTGTTTGTGTGCATGTAGCGTGTGTGTGTGTGTGTGTGTGTGTGTGTGTGCGCGCGCGCCTGTGTTCTAGCTTATATGGTTTACAAAGAGACAAATTAGTTTCATGACACTGGTGTTATAGTGTTGAGTTGGTGTATGACTCCTGGTAATACACTTACAATCATACTTAACGATGTGTGTGTGTGTGTGTGCAGTGTGAGCAGTCTCATCTGCTGCGTGAGCATGAGGAGGTTCAGGAGAGGACGACGCTGCGCTACGAGGAGCGAATCACAGAGCTGCACAGCATCATCGCAGAACTCAACAAGAAGATCGACCTGCTGCAGGGAGCCACCATCAGGTCACACACACGCACACACACACACACACACACACTAATACGTACACTCACAAAAGCCCTATAAGCACACACTATAGTCACACTACACACACTCGAATGCATGCAAAATCGCAAAAAGTCTCATACACACACACACACACACACACACACTCTACACATGCATACTAACACACACACATACACTACAAACACTACATTATATATACGCACACATACTTACTCATAATATACACACTCACACTAGACACTACAGCTGCACACACACATAAATGCATAAACACTCACATCATACACACACACAAACACACACACACACACACTTACTCACTCATAATATACACACTCACACTACACACTACAGCTGCACACACACGCACATTAATACATACACCTACAAAAACCCTATACACACACTAATAGTCACAGTATACACACACACACACACACAAATGCATGCAAAATCCCAAAAAATCACAGACACACACACTCACACTATACACACACACTACAAACACTACATTTTATACACACAAACTCATAATTTACACACGCACGCTAACAAAAACACACAGCTGCACACACACACAAATGCATAAACACTCGCATCATACACACACACACTAAAATATAAAATCACAAAAGCCCTATACACACACACACACACACACACACTATAGTCACACTACACACACAAATGCATGCAAAATCGCAAAAACACACACACACACACACACACACACACTCTTGCACTATACACATGAACACTAACACAACACACAAACACATACACTACAAACGCTACATTATATATATATACACACACACACACACACACTCATAATATAAACACTCATGCTAACAAAACCACACTACAGCGGCACACACACATAAATACATAAACACACACACACACACACACACACACTAATACATACACTTACAAAAACCCTATACACACACTAATACAGTCACAGTACACACACACACACACACACACACAATTTAATGCAAAATCCCGAAAAAACACACAAAATACACACGCATACTAACACACACACACACACACAAATACATACACTACAAACATTACATTATATATACACACACTCATAATATACACACCCACGCTAACAAAAACACACACTACAGCTGCACACACACACACACACACAAATACATACACTCAAGACCTATACTCACACACTATAGTCACACTACACACACAAACACGAATGCATGCAAAATCGCAAAAAGTCACACACACACACACACACACTCGAACTATACACATGCACACTAACAAACACACACTAATACATACACTACAAACACTACATTATATACACACACACTCATAATATACAAACTCACACTAACAAAAACACACACTAACACAAACACTCACATCATACACACACTAATGCCACACACACACACTAATACGTAAACACTTGCATCATACACACACAAACTAATGCCACACACACTAATACATAAACACTCACATCACACACACACTAACACATACACACATAAAAAAATAAAAACACTACACACACACTAATACACAGTCACACTATACACATTCAAATGCGTACAAAAATAAACACTGCATTACACACACACACACACACACACACCGTTTGTGCTAGGGTCCTGTAAGCAGCATGTATATTTGCAATGGTAAAGAGTTAAAGGCTAACAGGAGTGCCGATACTTCAGTCTTCAGCTATATACAGTATATAAATGCAGCTCTATCTGCAGCTCCAGCGGTGCTTTAAAAACCTCCTGAATCCTCCGTCCAGTTAAATGCGACCCCAGTGTGTATCGTCCCGTCACGAGCCCTAAAAGAGCCTCCGGAGGCCAGTCTTCATCAGTTATTGTAAAGAGAGAGAGTCAGGGTCATCTGCACAGCTCATGAATATTGAGTCTGAGTGAGGCGCTGACCGCGTCTCCTGTTTCCCTGCATGTAAATGAGACGGTCTCCGCTGTCTAATTATGAACTCCTCATCTGCATGCAGACACTCAGAGCGATATTAGGGAAATTACAATATGCTCAGCGTTGACTCTGCAATTTAATGCTGTTAACTTATCTCAAGCTGTGTGGCAGATTACTCTTAGACTGCAGCAAAGAGCATAGAATCACCAAAAGGGCGACACTCTAGTGCAATTCGGGAAACAGCCACTAGATGGCGCAGCGGCCGCTTTGGAGTGAAAACTCCAATAGAACAACAGCAGATTATAAGTCTGTAAAATAAACGAGTAAAAGTGCTGATGATTGTGATTGTAAGTGCTGTATTGTCATCTTCAGATTGTACCTCAGCTTTAATGTTAGGGTTGTAACGGTATGAATTTTTTACGGTATGATAATCGTCTAAAACAATTCCACGGTTTGACGGTTTCGCGGTATACGGTATTAAATAGTAATTCTCATAGCAAAGACCCTGAAAAGAATAAGAACACGTTTTCTGACTGAACAAAAGTTTTTCTATGGGGGAAAAAAAAATGCATTTATTTACTGACAATGTATTTGCCCAAAAGGTCTGGGAATTAACTAAACAGAAAAAAAGTGTTACAAAATAATAGAACAGTGAAGCAAATTTGACTTTTTCCAAATAATATATTTTCAGTTACTATAAACAACACCACTTACAATGAACAAATAAAAAAATAAGAAAATAATAAATAATGTGTCAAAGTCCAAATAAAGTCCAAATAAACATGGTGCAAATCCTCAGTAAAAAATAGATATAAATATTTACTATACTATAAATAGTTACATAACGAAACTAGATTCAATATGGAACATCCTTAGGTTCTATGTGCCAGCATGGATATGGTTGTCTGGATATGGATATGGATATGGTTGTCTGCAATGCAGACAAACAGCTGCACCTTCATTTGTGTCTTTTGAAAACAGCAAGAGCAGCAGTTCGTCTTTGCTGTGTCACTGTTTTGTCATGTTTCTGTGCTGCTGTGCATGCAAAAGTACTTAGTATGAGAATTATTTCATGCAAAACTTTTTTTTTTTTTGCGTTTTATTTAGCCGCGCACAAATGTATGCCTGTCTCTCATTCCGTGTTGTTCAAAAAGCTCATTGTTGGTCCACAAACCAAAGCGAAACCTATGCTTATTGGTTGTGATATAGCGAGTTTGAACCAATCTGGGCATGGAGGAGGGACAATGCATCAATGTATCATGTCTGATTTGTCCGGAGACACAGTGACGAGCGTTTCTTTGTCAAATCAGCGTTGTCAAATTTTGATGACGTAACCGCACTGATTCCGGAGCCTCTGAAAGTCTGCGAATGTTATGTGATACAGCACTGGAAAGCTGAGATTCTCTTCTTTATGCCAATCTTTCAATTGTATGAATGGGATCAGCGGATCAAAAGTTATTAAACATTTAAGAGCAATACTTATTTTTAGCCGCGGGCGGCTGTCTCGGTCTTTAAGGGTTAAAACCGTTGATATGCAATTGTTCATGGTTTGATAATCGTGCTCGTTCAAATCGTGGTAGACCGTCATACCGGTATATTGTTACAACCCTATTTAATGTGTTTTTTAAATGAATAAATACAAAACAAATGCCATCGTGACAGCAAAGTCCAATGGACAGCCGACCGCTTTCACTCCAAAATGGCGGAATCCGGGGCTGTTGCTTCGCGCTGCCGTTGCAATGGGACGCTCTATTAAGTGTCGCCTCTTGGTCATTCT
>NC_141025.1:2480000-2492500 GCF_052040795.2 Danio rerio | reverse complement strand
AAGTACAGTGTTTAGTGGCTCAGTGTATTACAGCAGTGTTTTTCAAAGACTAAACACTTTATTGATGTAGTGAACAACCAAGCACAAGTGTTCAGGACACAAACGAGTCGCAGGTAATGAAGTATTAAGCGTTTCTCTCAAAGATAAGCCTGTCTAAGCAAAATGCCAGTATGCATCTGTAGCTCTGCTCACGCTCCGCCTCTTTGCCCTTATTTGGTATTCCCCGGTTGGTGCGGTGACATGCGAACAAAATGGTGACGGTTGGCCACACCTACTGGTAGCTTCCTTTGAGTTCTTCATAATCCTATGGGTGATGTCACGGATACTACATCCATATCTTTTACAGTCTGTGGTTTTCCTCCACTGTACTCCAAATAAAAGCCAGAAACCTTTGCACAGGCCTATATAAAGGATTAATGCAGACAACTGATGATCAACAGTAAAAATGACCAGTCGAGAATGCATGATTATATGCTGTCATGGCTTTACAATCAATAAATGTGATTATAATGGAAGTCAATGGGGCAAAAACAGCACCAACATCACCAAAGGGGGGGTCAATCTGAACAGTACACAAGGGTTAACATCTATATTCTGTTCACACACACACACACCAAGCTTTCCAGCTCTATTTCTGTCTGTTGTTTCAGACAGTGGAGGAGATCGAGGGCGCTCTGGGTCATGATTTTTACCCCAGTCTGTGTGAGGAGCGTGTGCGCTGGGAGAAAGAGCTGGCCGGCCTGCGGGACGAGAACGAGAGTCTGACAGCGATGCTCTGCAGTAAAGAAGAGGATCTGAACCGCACTAAAGCCAGCCTGAACGCCATCAGAGAGGAGCGAGACCGCCTGCGCAGACGCGTGAGTTATGCTAACACCAAAACACATCAGAGATTACATGCAAACCTCAACGTGAAAAAACTATTCACTGTTAAGTGAGTTTGAGTTCCAGTGGTCAATGATGATGATAATAAATAAAAACAATACTCTCCATATTTTAGTTATATATATATATATATATATATATATATATATATATATATATATATATATATATATATATATATATACATATATTATATTATTATTATTAAATAAATACTTCATTCATTCATTGTGTTTTCAGCTTAGTCCCTTTATTAATCTGGTGTCGCCACAGCGGAATGAACCGCCAACTTATCTAGCATTTGTTTTAGGCAGTGAATGCCCTTCCAGCTGCAACCCAAAACTGCAAACCCACGCCAACACAGGGAGAACATGCAAACTCACAGAAATGAAAACTGACCCAGCCGAGGCTCGAACCAGCGACCTTGTTGCTGTGAGGCGATTTTGCTACCCACTGCGCTAACGTGCTGCCCCAAAAAATGTATGAAATACATTTAAAAATATTAAAAAAACGCCTAATAAATAAATAAAATGTTTTATGCTATTTAATAATATATATTTTATAATTTTTTTTATTATCTCGTTATAGATTGTTAGTGTTTTGATATCCAATATGATGCACAGCATCCTCAAAATACACAAATAAACACATAAATAAAAACAATAATATAACAATAATAAATTATCTATAAATAAATAAATGTTTTATACTAATTTAAAAAATATACTTTATAAGTGTAAAAACTGAACGCTTCACTAGCGAGAAAACAGTTAAACAAAGCATCTGCAGCACGTCAGGAATACACTGAAGCCCCCCGAGGTGAAGAAAATAATCATTTGTGGATCATTTTTATCCTGTTTAATATAATATAGTAATAGTTTTCATCTGTAAAGATATTTGTGTGTTGCTGATCATCCTGTGTGTATTCAGCAGTGTGTAAGTGTTTGGACCTGCATAGGCGCATAAATAACACACTCTGCTGGACTTTAGAGCAGCTCTTCGTTGGTCGATGGTGCTGTTGGTCTATTTCAGTTCCTCAAATTAACAATCCGCCTTAACACACCTTTTTTATACACCAGCACACCTATGAGTCCATAGAGTGACACAAATGAATCTGCTCATTAAACAACATGATGCAAAAACGGGGAAATGACAGTTGCGCTGGTCTGAAAATAGCAACAAATCACGCCAAACCCATCTTGCGCCGGCTGCATGACCGGGCCCTTTATGATAAATCACTTTTTGTATCATTTACTATGACTTATATAAGGGATAATGTCCTTCCAGCCGGCTGCTATGTAAATCAATCCCGACAGGTTTATCAGCAGATCTTGTGTAAGCCTGAAGACTTTTATTCTGTAATAAGAACTGGCTGGATGTGCATTATCAGGACTGCTGGCTATAAGAGTAAACTACTAGACACAAAACATTGATCTGGGCTGAAATATTCTAATGGGCCTTTAGTTAAATGTAAAGCTCGTATAGAGAAGATCTGAATGTGCTTGTGATGCTGTCTGTTGCGCTATTGTTCAGTTGTGCTCTCTAGGCACATTTCATTTGCTTTAGTGTGCTGATCAGTCCTGATGGAGTTTGCGTTCGCCTCTTTCTGATGTGTTTGCACTGTGAATCCATCAGCTCTTAACAAAGAGTCAAAACGTCAATACTGCAGAGTGTGTGTGTGCTCAATAATGCACACAAGAGTGTGTGTGTGAGAGAGAGTAGAATGATGACGGCAGTGACATTAAAGTGGTAAACAGACCTGTTTTACTTACACACACACTAAATACACACAGATGTATACATGCAAACCTACATTTACACAAGCACAGATATACACACACACACACACACACACCAATACTTTTACACATACACATGTACACATACAACCACACACACGAACATGTACATTTGCACACAGACAAACGCACACATACATTAACACACTTACACACAAACAAGTATACATATACACACAAAAACCCACACACATAAACATTCGTGCATTTACACACACACACACGCATGCACACTTTCAAGCACACATATTAACATACACAAACACATAAACACACATTTACTAAAACATACATGTACGTATACACACACATATATTTACACACACACACACACACAAACCCACATGCATGCACACATATTAACATACACACAAACCCACATACACACTCATATAAACACACACGCATACACTAACAAACAACTACACACGTTTGCACAAACACACACACGCACACTTATATATATATATATATATATATATATATATATATATATATATATATATATATATATATATATATATATATATATATATATATATATATATATACACGCACACACATTTACACAAACATACATGTACGTATACACACACCCCACATACACACTCATATAAACACATTCACAGAAACATACACAACTACACACACATATATTTACACAAACACACATACACACACTTATATACACTCACATATAATCACACACGTTTACACAAACATACATTTATGCATATGCACACACACACACTCAACCAACCACACACACATATATATTTACACTAACACACAAACCTAAATGCATGCACACACAAACAGGCACACATATTAACATAAACACAAATCCACATACACACTCATCTGAACACACATATTTACACTAACAAACAACTACACACACATATATTTATACACACACAAACAACCACACATACATATATAGACACACACACACACATGTATATTTACACAAACATGCATGCACAAACCTACATGTATGCTTTTACATACCAGCACGCATATTAACATACACACATATAAACACACACATTTACACAAACACACACACACACTTATATACACACACACATACATATTTATTTATACACGCACACACAAACAAGCACACATATTAACATACACACAAACCCACACACACACACATATAAACTCACACACATTCACACAAACATACACAAACAACCGCACACATATTTACACACAAACCCACATACACACTCATATAAACACACACTTACACAAACATACACATACGCATACACAAACACACATTTGTATACACACACACACAAACATGTGCATACACAAACACACACACACACACACACACATTTATACACACACACACACACACACACACATATACTCACACACATTTACACAAACATGCACATATGCATACACGCACAACCACACACGCACACACACATACATACACATATATATAGTTACACAAACACACAGAAACAAGCATACAGCACACACACAAACTCCCATGCACACTCAAAAATCTACACAACCCCACACACATACATACACACACACACACACACACATAGCAGACCATCCTTAATCAAAGAAGTCCTCTGCTACAGAGCAGAGCAGTCATTACTCTGTGCTGCACATCTGTACTCCAGCGGCTGTGTTTAAATATAGATCAGCTGCACACACACGGACTCTCTTTACCCAGTTTAACCCTAAAAACACACTGTATCATACCTAATGTAAATCACACACACACACACACACACTCACACACACTCACTGGCCACTTTATTAGGTACACCTGACTAGTACCGTGTTGGACCCCTTTTGTCTGTCTTAATCCTTCATGGCGTAGATTCAACAAGCTACTGGAAATATTCCTCAGAGATTTTGCTCCATATTGTCATGATAGCATCACACAGTTGCTGCAGATTTGTCGGCTGCACATCCATGATGCCAATCTCCCGTTCCACCACATCCCAAAGCTGCTCTATTGGATTGAGTTACTGTTGCCTTTCTTTCAGCTGGAACCAGTCTGGCCATTCTCCTCTGAACTCTGGCATCAACAATGCATTTGCACCCACAGAACTGCCGCTCACTGGATATTTCCTCTTTGTCGGAGCATTCTCTGTAAACCCTAGAGATGGTTGTGCGTGAAAATCCCAGTAGATCAGCAGTTTCTGAAATACCCAGAGCAGCCCTTCTGGCAGCAACAACCATGCCACGTTCAGAGTCTCTTAAATCTCCATTCTGATGCTCGCTTTGACCTGCAGCAGATTGTCTTGACCATGTCTACATGCATTGAGTTGCTGATTAGTATTTAGCATAAAAAACAGTTAAACAGGTGTACCTAATAAAGTGGCCGGTTAGTGTATTTCAGAAAACTTAAGGTTATTAGTTACCATACATTTTTTATTCACTAATAGAAATGATCTGATATCTAATTAGTAACTAATAGGCTTTGAAACTGATATGAAACACACACAACATGCCTTAAGAACTAATATTAAGTGAACTGTGTGTGTTTGATGATGGTATTGCTCAGGCTGTTGTGTCCTCTGTCAGGCTTCAGAGGGTTACTGCATGCCGTCGTCTCTGCAGAATCTGTGCGGATCGATGATCTGCTGCTTTTAGACGCAGCCTGTAATCTAATCTGACCGTCTGAAGCCGTTAGCACGCTAACATGATTAGCCGGAGATGCATGCAGTGAAAAGGCCAAAGGTTTTTTTTTTTAGAAACAGCAGGTCGCGTTCAGCACACACATTTATCATTCATCAGATCTGACCCGTGCACCACTGTCGATTCTGATGCACATACAGCTACACACACACACACACACACACACACACACATATACACATGCAGATGTACAGTGCTCAGAGTAAATGAGTACATACTCTTCAAATTTCTCAGTGCATTGCATCAGACCCCTGTAAGTGGTGTCGTTTGAAAGTGTAGAATCTATATTTTATGAACATATGCATCACTTTGGTGTTTATTCTACTGTACGAAAGTTATTTACACTTAAATACACAGTATTTTGGACACCCGAGCTGGGTATTGAACATTGGTTCATTTTCATATTTTTCATATGACACATGTACAAGTTATAGCTCAAATGAAAGCTCTTGCTGGTGCTCATACAGTTCTAGCGTTATTTTTACTGAATTATATTCACATATCAAACAGTTGCCGAATGAATCGCGGTGTTTCCATGGTGGAGAAGTGAAAACAATACATTTATGATCAATAAGCAGCCCCAGATAGCACAGACAGCTGTCATCTCTTACCTTATGCTGTGCGCTTCAGGGCCATTCTCCTCTGTTTTTGAGGTGATGTGCATAAGTAATCCTTTTATATGTCTGATGTGCTCCAAACACAGTGAATTATGTTTGATCAAACAACAGAATGGTGAAATATGAAAACAATGAGCGCTCCCTGTGGCTTGTACAGCACCTCTCATCAGTTGAAATACAATAACTCTTGCAGAGATTATGGTGGAGACATTTTTCTTTTTTCCTATGATTACAGACATGTGCAGGAACCACCAACATTAATTACAGCACGCTAGACCACACACAACCTATAAGGTACACTTTCAATTTAGAGTTTATAAAAAAAAAATACAAAAAGCGCCTCTTTTTTAACGTGTTTATTATAATGTACTTTATAATAATATAATAATGTAATTTATTAATATGTACCTATTGGAACCAGCAGGAAGCCAAGATTCTGACCGAAATCAGTCAAGTTTGGTAAAGGAGAAATCATGGTTTGGGGTTACATTCAGTATTGGGGACATTTGTGCTGCCCATTACATTACAAACCACAGGAGAGGGACAATTCTCCAGCAGGATAGCGCTCCTGCTCATACTTCAGCCTCCACATCAAAGCTCCTGAAAGCAGAGAAGGTCAAGCTGCTCCAGGATTGGCCAGTCCAGACAACAGACATGAACATTATTAAGACAGTGTCTTTTTAGGCTAATTGCAAATAGCGCACCTAGTTGGAATAAGCTGTTCACGGTTTGCGCTCATCAATGCCTGATTGACAGAGACAACATGAGTAAAGAGCAAATCAACATTACAGCATGAGTGGCGTACCTCGTATCGCACATAGCAACATCTTCTGACGTGATTGATCACCAACCCAGTTCGAATCCACCATCTGCTGAACTCGTGCTACTTTTTTTCTCCCCATTTAATATCAGATTGGAAAATTTTTTTTTTTTACATGAAGGAAACATTTTTAAAAAATAATGCAGATGTGATATAGAGCCCTATCATACACCCGGCGCAGTGTGGCGCAAGGCGCGGTGCAATAATTGTTTGGTAGTTTCAGCTTGGCGCAAGAGTGGTTTTGAGGCGTTGCGCTATGCTGTTTAAATAGCAAATGCATTAGCGCTCATATGTGCGCTCATAGGCGTTCTGGTCTAGAAAGGAAGGTGTTCTGAGGCGGACCGCTGGCGCGTTGCTATTTTGAGAAACTATAATAGATTTTTCAATAGACCAAAATTAACCCGGTCTAAACTCCAGCGCAGAGTTGCACCTCACTTACACACTGCTTAATACACACAAGAGAACAATAGACAAATATCTTTACATATGAAAAACATTAAATATTAAGGATATATATAGGATATAATAAGAATAGATATAGGATATAAATATAAAGGATTAAAATATTACAAAACATATTATTTTCTAGCCTACATAAATATGAAAAATCACTGCTTTTATGTCTTCTTCATCTCGGGAGGCTTTTTCAGTTCATTCATAACAATTTGCTTTTGTATAATGTTATTATTATTAGCAGTATTATTTATTATATCCATATTTATATTTGTTTTATTGAAAACAAGCTTAGATTTGCCCACCAGCATGTTTTAGACCATATGGGGCGCAGCATGTGTTTTAGGATATAACTCAGTATTTTGAGCACACTTGGTCATTATTGTTCATTTATTCGTTTGCTGGAAACTAGAACTGAATTTAGAAATAGTTTTAAACAAATATTTGCGCTTAACAAACGAAATTAATTATTTATAGACTAATTGATGTCTGTGTGTAAAGGTTTCCCTATCCAAGAGCGAAAGTGAAAGTGATCCATTATCTCTCATTCTCACGCAGTAGATGCTCTGATTAACAGTTTTCTGTTAAAACACTGTGAACTGTTTGCTTGTGAAATGCTCAGTTTTTCCACTTAGACTTACTTTGCGTCCTGTAAATAGTGAATGCGCTCTTGGCGCGACGCAGCTGCTCTTAAAGGGAATGGGAGATGAGGCTCTAATTGGTTTATTCTCAAAACACACCTATAACTCATTAAGAAAATAAACTCAACCCTTTTAGACCATGCGCCACGGCGCAAGGCAGATTTCCCGTCCTTAAATTAGCAAAAATGTGTTCTGACACGCCCTGAAAGTGTTTGCGCCCTGTGTTTTGCACTCTGCGCATGGACCATCAAAATAGAGCCCATAAAGTCACAAGTGTCTCGTGGGTATTTAATAATGTTTAGCCTTAATAAAGGTGCCTCCCTCTCTGTAAAAACTATATTGCTCAGACAACTGTATTTCCTCTGAGCAAAAGAAAAAATAGCTATGACATATTAATATTATTATTATATTTAAATTGTCTTTCGTTAACTAAACAGAATGCTGTAATTGGTCAAGCGCGGAAACGTCAGTTTGGAAATAACCCACACTAAACTGAGCAGACTGTAGTGTACTGTTAGTATTTATATAGATCAAAAATGAGTGGACAAGTGGATTTAGCAAACGTGAGAGAAAGAGGAGAGGAGGCATCTTTATTGAGGCATTTTCAATACACACCTTCTTCAAACAGACCCATGATCAGGAGAATGAGGGTACAGAAGAATACGTTATGGTCAAGTTAGATGAGTAAGCTAGCATTAACCAGGCGGAGGAGGCTAACGGCAGTGCAGCGCAGACTGTATTCATTGTGTGAGAGAGACAGACAGTAAAAAGAGAGAGAGAGAGAGAGAGAGAGAGAGAGAGAGGCCCTGAAGAGGAGAGAGACCGGAGAGAAGAGGTATAGTGTGTGTGATTTCAGATACTTTTAGATTTAAAATCAAGTTGATCTATGCTGTTTTGCTGTTTGCCTACTTTCATCACGAGGAGAGAGACAGTAAATAAAACTGCATTGGGAAGGCATTGTGTGTTATATGCCATGCCAATAATATGCTCTATAAGTTTGTAAACGCAATACATTAACATACCCTTTAAAAATAAATAAATAAAAATATAAATAAAAAAAATATATATATATATTAGGGATGTAACGGTATCAGAATTTCACGGTACAGTAATACTTCAGTATGAATGGCACGGTGTGGTATTTATTGAATAATTTACAGGAAAAACAAAACTAATGAAAAGACTCGAAAAAAGTGCCAAATGTGTTTATTTACCTTAACACTGGTAAATATCTGTAGCCATCTATCTGTAAGTTTCAAACAGGAACTTCAATTTTTCAATTTTAATAACAAAAAACTATAAAACCATGTAGAAAAAATAAAGTTTCAATTTAGTATTGTTGAAAACTCATCACATTCAACATGTAATCACTCACTCACTTAGATAGAGATGGGTTTTTTTAAACAAAATTATCATATAACATAATCTGGTAAAAGCTGGGATCTCTGGGTATTTACAATGTCCCCTGCAACAGAAAAAACCCCTCTCATTTGGGACTGAGGTTTCTGGGACAGAGAGATATGATTTAGCCAAGGTTGACAGCAGTGGGTAACGCTGTGCATTGTCTTTCCCTCACTTGAGAGGACAAACCATGAGTGAGATAGAGATCTCTGTGCGGGACAAGTCAATGTCTGCATCAATCTGTACAGTGTGCTGTGTTCTGCAGTCCCCATGACTGTTATTAGTCGTATTCCCGACTTATATTTCACCACATTCTGGCAGTGCCTGCATACTGTTTTTGTCTTTGTCTGTCACCTTTTCTCCTTTCTCGTATCTTTTTAGAAAGAAACCGAAATGCTTCCACACATCCGATTTAAACTCCGCTTTAGGTTCGATCATTTCCAGCTCTTTTCCTTCCCCGCTACTAGCAGCACACTCCATTTCCGCATTACTGCATCTGTAGTGACAACAGACCGCAAAGGATGATGGCCACGCCTAGGCTGATGGGAATTGTAGTTCCCGCTACCTCCCGTTCGCTTTATTCGCCTGAGCAAACTTTTCTCAGAAATATAGTTTTATTGAGTCATGCGCCTACGCTAATATTGAAGAAAATCACTATTGCGGTATGACGGTATTTACAATATTGTTACATCCCTAATATATATATATATATATATATATATATATATATATACATATATATTAGTACATTATATATAGTACTGTTTAGGTGAACTTGAACAAGTATACTATAAAACATGAATTTTCACTAGTTTTATTAGCATTTTTATTCAACGTTTTGAAGAATAAGTTAAATCTTTGTAGACTATAAATACATATGTACTATATATCATTTATTTAAATGTGTGGGCAACAAATTATAGATTCATTTTATTTAAAAATTATTATATTACTCTTAATTTTTAATTCAACTATAGGGGTGCGGCCAGGTAGGGGGCCCTACAAGACAATGTGCCCAGAGGCCCCTGGGTTCTTATCTGGGCCTGTTGATAGATTTATCATCATTAGTTTAGTTTCATTACATTATATATATAAATGTTGATTACACACACATGTTTGTTTATGATTAACTAATGTGAGCATGATCAGATCTACAGATTTTCTGCAGTATTGTATAATCATGAGGAAAGAGTGAGCTCTGTGTGTGTGTGTGTGTGTGTGTGTGTGTGTATCAGTGAAATAATAATAATACTGTGAGCTGTAGAAGTGTGTGAGGTGCTCCAGATTCACATTCAGTCCTTTATTTGTCCTTTGGCAGCTTTTCCACTGGCAGGAGAAGCTTTATTTGCCTTGAAAAATAATTCACAATCACTGCCAACTGTAGACACACACATGTTTATACACATGCTTGCACACATGCTCGCTCACACACACACACACACACACACAGGTGACCCAACAGAAGCCTGCTGTTTTTCTAATGTTTACTAAAATAACAAAAAAATGTCCTTGAAACTCAGTAGTTGGACAGATAATGCCAATATTTATTTCTTTATTGAGGTTAAACGTCTTTATAAAGAGCATATAAACTGACTAGTAGACTTGAACAAAACAAAGTATAATAATTATTATTATTATGATTATTATTTAATTTTCCAGTGCTGGGTTGCAGCTGTAAGGGCATCTGCTGCATGAAACATATGCTGGATGAGTTGGTGGTTCATTCCGCTGTGGCAACCCCTGATTAATAAAGGGAAAAAACTGACAAGAAAATGAATGAGTGAATATTATTTCATATTGTTTGTTGCATGTTCTGTGTCTTCATCAAGAGCACGATCATGATAGTAGCCTTTTTTATTTGACATATGTATTTGTTTAGTGTCTTCAGCAAGAGTTTAGTAATTCTACTGTCTCAATAATCTAATAGTATATAATAGTAAATAAGGCTCATTTTATTCTGGGACAGGGTCCTAACGAAGAGCATAGTGTATTATATTATTAGCGTATTATATTAGAATAATAAAAGATCTTCATATTTAGGTTTGTTTATATATATATATCTTATTGTGTGTGTGCGTGGGAGAAAGAGAAAGAGAACTGTTTGTGTGTGTGTAAATGTGTGTGTGTGAGAGAGAGAGAAAGGTGAGTGCGTGTCTGTGCGTATGAGAAAGCATGTGTTTGTGTGTGTGTGTGTGTGTGTGTGTGTGTGTGTGTGTGTGTGTGTGTGTGTGTGTGTGTGTGGTGTATTTGGATGAGTGTGTGTGATGTTCTGCTGTCTGTAATAGAGCTGAACTGAAGCCACATCAATGTAAGCATCTGCTCCTCTGATCTATGAGTGCACACTGTCTTATGCTCTGTGTGTGTGTGTGTATGTGTGTGTAGGTGCGAGAGATGCAGACTCGTCTCCAGAGTGTTCAGCCCGGCGCTCCGCCCAGTCCCGGCCGTCTGACTCCTGCTGGACGCCCCATAAACCCCAGCACTGGAGAACTGAGCACCAGCAGCAGCAGCAACGACATCCCCATCGCCAAAGTACACACTCACTGATCACACACACTATATCTCTCACAGACATACACTGTAGCATTGATTTTTGTTTCATGTCATCTTACTTTATTTTACTTTACTTTGCCTTTTTTATTTTATTTTAATTTTATTTTATATTTATTTTATTAAATTAAATTGTATTTATTTTATTAAAGTTTATTTTATTTATTTTAATTTGTTTTATTTTATTAAATTTTATACATTTTATTTTAATTTATTTTATTTTATTTTATTACATTTTATTAAATTTTATTTATTTAATGTATTTTATTTATTAATTTTAAATTATTTTATTTAATTACATTTTATATTATTTACCCATTTATTCATTAGTTTGAGTGTCTTGATCAAAGGCTTAGTACTGACAGCACATTTTATTCAATTTGTTATATTTTTAATTTATTTATAATTTTATTTCTTGTTTTTATGTTTAATTTATTATTTAATTTAAATAATAAAATATTATTATCATATTTATTATTTTAATTGTATTTTTTATTTTAATTTCAAAACTAAAATAGTTATAATAATGACTTTTTATTCAACTTTTTTCAATTTATTTTCAGATAATTTTGTACTTTTTGAAGTTTTGATAGAAGAACATACTATTCATAAGAGATATTAACTTGTTTTTATTCATCTATTTATTTAATAATTT